>NW_022728199.1:44263-104493 GCF_011630105.1 Anneissia japonica | reverse complement strand
CGTGTATTCTCTAACGTTACTGCTTATATCAGCTTTTGGTCACATGTTTACCCTAATTTATTAGAGGAAGAGTGTTCATTGATTGATAATGATAAACGATACTAGAATACTATTGTTTAAAATCCATGCTTCTTATCATAATTAGTAAACAAATGTTTGACTTCCAGGCTAATATATCTAGGAATGTTTGAGCAATTTTTTGATCATACTGTACAGTTAAACCAACAGCCTTGACAAGGCATGACCTAAGCAGAGTCCAAGGTCGGGGAACCCCTTTAAATCGAACTGTAGGCCTACTTGCTCTCTGAAGTTAAGTTTGTAACGTCAGAGTAACGATCTGATCTACTTGCTGTGTCACGTTCCATTCACAGGTCTATCACCCGAGTACAGTATGTTTATTTTCAAATGTGTATAAAAATGAAATGCGGGATCGCCCACGTCAGCAGTAGGACTACCGCTTTTCTGAAAATTTAACAACTTGGAATATCGTACATAACGTCACTAATTAATGTCTTGACTCCATCCTCAGTGTGCGATTCGTCGGCCTTTGAAATTGTTTTAAAATAGTCCTACTGAACTTGCGTTTTCCGGTAAATTCAAGAGTTCATTCCTAAAAATAAATCATTGAAATATTCTAGTCGTATTGCACATGTTCTTACTTTCCTTAAATCATGAATGCATAATTATGCCAGCCTGAGCGTCTGTTTATGTTAATTGACCTACGGACCTTTTAACCGACTTTACATTACATTTATAATGAGTAAGGGAAATTAAGGATGCCGTTAATTTGTTAATTAAAAATACAAAATATAGGCCAGGATATAGGTCTGAAATTCATAAAGACTTCTATAGTAGAGTGATAGATTAGGTCCCATTCTACAATAACAAAGTCAAAGATCCATGTATGCTTTTGTTTCATATGAAGTATAGGCCTTTATTAATTTACATCACCGGTAACATTTTGATTTGATTCCTGTTGTTTTGATGAAATATGCCTATTTTATCCTATAATATGGCTGATCAGAGAAACGTTGTAGAACTAGACAAGGCCTGCTCCTACTGCATCTTAGGTCTACAGTACTCCTCGATTTGTGGCACTTTTGATTGTTTATTGTTTTTTTTTTTTGGAGGGTGGGGGTAATTTTGTTTTCCAGCGCTTCACCTCGTGAATTTGCGCTAGACATAGGCCTATTTAAATCAACCTATTACTAGGCCTATTTAATATGCCGAAATGTGAAGACAAAGAGAACACAAAATACAGGTGCATACACGACTTTCTTTCAGACACTAAGCCATTCACATATATTACTAGCAATAAGTATACTACCGTAGCTCTAGTGCGATTAATGTTATACACTTTTGTTTCTATAAATTTATAAGAACACTGAGGCTGAAATCTCCTAAAAATTAAGAACAAAATAAGAACAAATCGAGGCTGAGGTAAAATGTCGAATGAGGTTTGTATTTTGCTTTTAAATAGAAAACCAACAAATCTATTTGTACCTTATTTGCAGTAGGTGTTACTATGTAATAACAGCCTCTATAATACAGTTCGTAAGTAAAGTAATATACTGACTGTAAAATAATTATTTTCTTGTTTGAAAAGTGTGTAAAAATATGCACAAAATAAGAACATTTTGAGTCTGAAAATCGGCTAAAAAATAAGAACATAAGCCTGGGAAAAACGTTACTGGTTCTTATAAAAAAAAAAGTATATTGTTTTATTTTGCCAGCATTTTTCCATTTCTTTGTCTTTGTATACAATATTGGTATGAAACTGTGGCTTGTTTAATTGTATTTGAAATTGGAAATAAATTGAAATTCACCAAAAAGTGGTGGCGATGGTATTCGTAGGTCTTTCTGTAAAACAGTGTTCAATGCGCCAAGTTCCATTCCAACGTTGGTTGATTGATTGATTAATTACATTTATTGATGGATTGATTGAAGGATTGCAGGTAAATTCAAGAAGTGGCGAAAAAAAGTTTCGATGAATCAGTAATACCTCAGTAAGTCGATTAAATATTACGACGATTAAGTCAGTCTGTCACCATACATGACATCGGCATACACACCACATGTATCGTGGATGGATGAGCGAGTTTTGACGTTAACAACAAATGCTTTCCATTTAATAATTAAATTGACTGTCTTCCCAACATTATTTTAATACATCTTTTCATTTATTATTATTTTCAACTTTATTCTTTAATGCACGCTCAATACGACATTGGGCACGTGGTGCAGTTAGGCTTATGCTATAGTCTATCTTTCAAATTCGTTGACACTGTTCTGCGGAAGTAAGCTGTTTTGGAACTGTAACGTAGACTCGAGAAAGTTTATTAAACGCTTCCATCCACTCGCGTTACAGGAAGCACCATGACGAAAACATAATTGATGTACTGATGACGTCATAACGCCCCATGGGTGATTTCCCTAATATTTTTCGATAGGAAACAGTGATAACATGATCGCGGTTATTATGTGTGTATGTTATTTTAGTAACCACAAGCTTGTGCGTGGACACTGAAGACGTCAAAAAGTTGCTAAGTTACAAGGTTGCTAAGGTTACCACAGGTAGATTTGCGGAATCATTTAATCAAAGTGTAGGCACTGTTTGTTATTAAGACATTTTTTTTTTGTGTAGTCCGGTAGTTTTTCATGATTTTGTTTTCTGTTGCAGGCCTACCATCCGATACGTTCGCAAAACGTCTTTAATTAGACTCAGTTCCAACATAATGGTCAAGGCAGGTCACTTCTACGTATATTCCTTAAGCTTATGCGCGCACGTGCTCTGACGTTGCATATTGTTATTTTAACAGGCAGCAAGATGGGATGGAAGTACACACAATCGTGTAAAAACATGGCAGCGTCTACTTTAAAATATAATGAATAGACCTGATAGTAATTTATGAAACAAAAACCAAACCTTGGAGGCCACGACAAATTCAATAATATCATATTGATCATTTTTAAGTGATGTGTTCCTAGTGTGTGTGCCCCTGTGTCATCTTTTATTTACTACAATCTCTTACTTTACGGATGTAGGCGTCTGTTTATTTATCACAGCTGCAGCAAATGATCAGTTAAATTAACACAAATTACCCAACTTTGGACAGGAAAATGACGCGTTAGATGATTGATGTCGATAAATGTTTATCATTGCAAAAATATTGTGTTTTGCAACTCCTAAACCACCAGCATTTTGAACATTTTATGGTGTCACATCGTGGCCGGCAAATCAACAAGCAGTAGTGCGTAACGGCCGTGCGCTCGAAGACCATATTCCTAGCCATAGTCCAAAAAGAGACATGTCTAGATCAGTTAGGTAGATCTGTTTTTCTACTGCTGCTGCTTTCATCTCCCGTCTCCATTCAGTGGAGGGGTGCTGAATAGATATACAGTATTACATCCACTGAACTTTACGCAAGTCACAAACTAGGGACGGAGCATATCGATGGCTCGACTACACTAAATCTGTTAAAGTCTAAAGTAACTTAATTTTCCATCTTAATTTTTTATTAATTTACTATTATTTTTCACGTTTGATCAAAAAGGGGACGATGACAACGTTTTGGTTTATTTAGTTCGGTGGAACAAACCTAAGTGACGCGTATCGCTTGTATCCCCTTTAAATCCTCCCCTGCTATTAGGCCTATAGAGTCAGACTCTCTTCTTACAGTATTCACACGGTAATAAAACCATGTACCATATCATTACCACCACATTCATTCATTCATTCATTCATTCATTCTTTATTTATTCAGCCAATGAAATAACATACAATACAATTAAAGAAAATTTAACAAAAATTAAGACAATATAGCTTATAACCTAAGTTGGCTAGGATTAACTACGGTATAGTGTGAAAAACACTCTGGCTCTCAGGCCTGTTAGTCCGGTCTTAGGATTTTTTTAACATAGATATATACAGACATATTCACATATTATTCTATTATCCGATCAGGTTCTGTGCCATTAACTCAATACCACTCAGTGTTAGGCCTACTATTTTTATTCAACATCTACAAACGAACGTCTATATGAATTCGTTACGGACAGCGACGGAGTTAAGGATGCTTATTAGAACTGCGTCATCGGTCATTGGTCAAACCTCCATCTAACAGAAATTTCTAGATCCCCTGTCAGATAGCTTATCCCCCTCCCCTCGAGTAGATCCTTGCGTGGCCACTAGCTACGATACAGAACAGGGGTATTGAAGCTCAACATATAGGCCTAATATTGTTGGTGATATGCAGGTCTACATCATTGATTTTGGTGCTGATACACTTTTTGGTACCTAAGAATAACGGCCCGTTTTAAATACCTAAATACACCACATCATCCATCACCTTTTACTGCGATTTCTTACAACAATATTGCGGATAGGCATCAGGTGCGATCGTGATGACACTAACTGCGCTCGCGGGATCACAGTAGTCGACGTGGGAGGTGTAACAACGTCGCCTGCAGACTGGCCAGGTAGAGCTCACACACGACACCTGGCCGAGTTCGGAAACGTGTTGTACATTACCATTGAACATAAGCAATATAAATACGATATTATCTACACTGACATAACAATCGCTGGTTTTTAATTAATGTTACTGTCAAGTCGTCTATAAAGAAAGCTAAGGGGACCGTACTGACAATGACGTACGTCTCTGGATACACCAAACAGAATAGAATACTGTCAATCAAATTTATATCAATACACCAAGTCATTGACTTTTGATTTTTTTGGAAGTAAATCGTAAACATGTCAGATGCCGATTTTGACTCGTGAGCAACGCGAGGAGCATACAGCACGCCCATAGGCCTATTCTTCGAGTCAGCGGCCTATTAGCCGATATAATACGAGCAGGCCTATATAATAGGCGTAGCCATTAACCTAAGGCTTTTGCAATATTGCCGTGTATTAACCGTATTTGGAGAGAAAACACACTTTTGAGGATAGAATGTTGTCGGGTCTAATAAACAAGGTACAGTAGACGGTTGGTACTTAAAGACTTGTGAATGAACTCAACCAAAAAGAACTATGAAATACATCGACCGCACGTGTTTTCGAACCGATCACCAGAGTTCAGCCCATGGTTCAGCCAAAGAAATAAATCTAGGCACCATTGTACGCTCGAGCACGCACTTCCGTACGCTCCATAGCGCGCACATTCACGCACTTCCGAAAACTTTTAGCTCAGCATATAATAATATACAGGCTGTAGTTTTATGATTAAAAGGAAATACAATACGTACCGCTAAGGTACCTATAGGCCTACCGTAAAACCTCGAATTGAAGACCAGTGAGCTTAATCTCGAGATGAAGCCCATCTCTAATTGAAGCTCCACTCTTTAGTTGGCAAAATTAGCATAGGCTTCTTTTCGAGATAGTAAGTACAGTATATACACAGTGTACATGAATTTCAAAAAAACAAAATAAATTAAAAACAAGGTTGGTTTATACAGTAGTTTTGGTGATTTAATGTCAGTTAAATACACTCTATGATACAGATTGGCAGTGGCCGTATTTATTGTTTTATACAGTAGTACAAATTCACAAAAATAACAGCATTCATTTTTAAAAGAAGCCCCCCCCCCCCACCTCTTTACTTTGCAAAAGTAGCCTCGAAAACAAACCCATCGAAATTTCGCGATAAAAAGAAGCCCAGTGCTTTAATTCTGGGTTTTACGGTATGCCTAGTCACGCCAACGTCATAAATTGTTTAGTTTAATGAAGTTATAGTGAACTATAAAACATAATTTCCATGCTTTTATGCATGTACCAGTATGTAACATTATAGAACATGAAATCAAGTATTGACTTCCTACTTATTGTTTAGGGACGCGATGAATAAATTAATGCACGAAAATATAAGATAAGTATGACAAAATATGATCATGAAAATTACCAAAACAAATCGCAAAATCATATATTAACTTGCTCATTTTGTGGTTGGAAGGAAGTGGATTTGTGTAAAAGATTTTATCTATAATTTTACAGCGAAATATCATATAAACACACTCCGCAGCAACGCACAAACTACCAACATGAGCACTGAAACTATTGAATTTAAGAAAATGTGATTTTTATACTGAAAAGTAATAAAACAATTGCAGCGAGTGGAAGTGTGTTTATATCATTTTTCGCTGTAAAATTATTGATAAAATCTTTTTTTAATTTTTTAAATGTCATTTGGAGTATAGGCCTATATATATATATATACTGTCTCTTATACACATCTAGATGTGTATAAGAGACAGATATTGCGGATACCACGAAGGCTTCATGGTTGAACAGGTACAAATAACCGTCGGGAACAATGTTTTACACAATGGTGCGCCTCAAGAGGGCGTTCGGCCAGATAAATTATCTGGAGAAACGGCTAGAAATAAATACTGTCGTATATTGTATATGATATTGAAGGAAGTTAGCCGTTAAAACTGCTGAATACCGTAAATATAATATAAATTATCAAAGGTACATATACAGTGTTTAATAAGGACATGATGGAACATCGTAGGCTACCCTGTAGCTTTTCAACGAATAAAGTCCTATAAAAGTCATTGTGTAATAAAATGTCCACCATGTCCTTATTAAACACTGTATATGTACATTTGATAATTTATATTATATTTATTCAGCAGTGTTAACGGCTAACTTCCTTCAATATCATATATATATATGCCTATATATATTCCTATATATATACATATGTATATATATATATATATATATATATATATATATACTCATATTTCAAAAACCAACTTAATGTATAAAACCCAGAAATTTACAATCTTCTTTTAAACAAAATTTGTTTTAACAAGATGTATTGTCCCCGAAAATCTTGTTAAAAGTGTTAAAACAATTTTTTTAAAGAAGATTGTAAATTTAAACATTTTTTAAACATTAGGCCTAAGTTGGTTTTTGAAATATCATTAATTATTTACTCGTCGCGTGTATATATATATCGTCTTTGTTAACTTTGTGGTTGTAGGTTTCCATGAGCAAAGGGCTGCTTTTTATTTTTGAAAATACAAACAAAAAACAAACGAACAAACAAAAATCATAATTAGTATACTGTGAAAGGTTCTTTAATGTATAAAATTTAATGTATATATTGTATGTATTTTTTTTCTTCCAAGTAAAAATCATTATTTTGTGAATCTTATTCATGTTGTCCATAAATCGATTTGGTTTCTATTAAGTTATCTTCGCGCAATTTCCAGACAAAATATAAAAATAATTCTCGCAAGATTGCGAATGCAGATTATGTTGTTCCAGGAACAGTGAATTCACATTTAATTGAACTGTTGCCTGGTTGTTCCGACAGGGGCCGGCATAGCTATTTTATACCTCCATGCTATGAACAACCTCATTCTGAAGCATTTAATACACAGTATATTGTACATAGACCTATATATTATATATAATAGAGTAATGTATTAAATTTGATATTAAGAAACACCTATTCATAAATGACAAATATATTTTTTTTCCATATACAGTACTTCTGTTTCCAATCAGATCGGAATGAACGAACCCCCAGTGACTGTCCACATACACTAGAAGGTCCGGGTTCGAATCCCGATTGGAGAAATTATGTACGGTACGTTCCAACCGGAATCTGAATACACTGGGTCAATGGCCAGAATGTTTTATACATAGAATAGAACAACATATTTCCGCAACGTAATGTTGATTCTGATGACGTCATTAAGTTAAAGGGCTCTACAAATAAATGTGGCGACAAACGGATGTTATTATACATTGCAGAGGCAGACCATATGACACTTGATCCAGTTAAGCGGACGTAGATCATAAATTTAATTTGTCAAGGTGTTGTGCATCAAATTTCAAATGTATTGGGTATACAAGTTACTTCCTGACATAGGCCTATTAAAATGATGTAATTCGTGGCCTAAATTTATAGAAAGTATACGCGGGATTTGCTTTATGATAATGTGGTGAAATGAACTCATCAGAATTGCACCGGGCTGGGTCATTGTGCTTATCACTTTTTAGAATACATTATCCGCTATTAAGGGAACACCTTCGAGACCAAAAAGTGTCGCCTTGATAGGGGGATAGGGGGTTCCCAGGGTGAACAGGAGTTGGCCATAGCGTTCAAAGATATACGAATATAGGCCGACAATGTGTCCCCTTAATAATTGGTGAATACTACATATATTATGGTCAAAGATAATTTTCCCTTGCTTCTTGCACTCTGTGGAATGAACTGTCTGAATACATCAAGCAAGCTTCCACACTAGAGAACTTCAGGACAAAACGCACCGTTTCCTTCCTTCCCCACTCCTTTGCTTTTTTAGTGTCTGTGAGAATGTGTATGGCTGGAAAGTTCAGTGTAGCTTAGCATTGTTGCGCTATATAACATATTACTGTACAAGACCAAATTTCATAAGAACACTAAAGCTTGTTTTCCACTAGGCAAATTCATTCGCGATCGAAAGCGTCGGTTCGCTTTCTGAGCTCTGACTGAATGTGCATTTTTTTTCGCTTCGCAAAAATTAGAAACAGTTCGACTACTGATTTCTTTGAAGCGAAAACGACGATAGAATGTGAATGCGCATGCGCATGTATGACGCTTTCGATTCGCGCGAATAAATTTCGCCTAGTGGATAACCGGCTTTAAGGCTGAAATTGCTTAAAAATTAAGAACAGATTAAAAACAAATTGGGGCTGAGGTAAGATGTCAAGGTTTTTATTTTTGAAAAAATGGAAAAACAAATCTTATTTGTACCTTACTTGCAGTAGGTGCGACTATGTAACGCCCTCTATAATCCATTACAGTGTAATACACTGCTGTACAACAAAATTTTCTCTGTTTAAAAAAATTGTGTAAAATTTAGAAAAAAATAAGAACATTTTAAGCCTGAAATCGGCAAAAAATAAGAAGGCTGAGCCTGGGCAAAATTTTACTGGTTCTTATATATATAAGCCTATAAAAAATATTATTAATAGGGTTGTCTCAAATGAGGAGGTCTATTGAACTACAATCATCATCATAATGGAAAACATTTACTTGATATTTGCAATAATGTGCAGTACATTAAATGCAAGATAATGAGACCTATAAATTGAGGCGTAGACTAAATAGGCCAAGCATAATGTGGATTAGGCTTATAGTTATACCATGGTATCTGAAGATGATAATGAAGGTGATAATGAATTTGATGAAAATGGTGGTGATATAAAAAAAAAAAAGAAGGTAACCAGGAAGACCGGGAAGACAGGGTTACATTATAGGTCTCTTAATTTTTAAGAGGGTGACTTGATAAACTTTCCCATAATAGTAAGCCTATCGTCAGCGAACATAGTCATGCTAACATTGCTATTATTCATATCACTTCCACGACACCACCGGACATGGCCTACGCTCTGATATAAAATGTCCACTGACATTCTAGAATAATAATAATTATCTACGCGTGGCGATATATCTGGTTCGTGACACCACGTAAGCCTAATTAAACGTATGGATATAAATAAATAAGCCATAGGCATATGAAACTATATTTTCATATCACAATAAATTGATGGCCATGTGGCGAGTCCTTCAATTGAATGCAAACACGTCGAAATAATTCGCTGTGGTCGATGTAGGATTTGGCGGTAGGAGGTGCGTGAGAGCCTACACCACCTCAGCCCCACCATGGTTGGGACTGACGTGCGATCATTTTAAGAATATGGACCTCAGGTGCCCGGAAATTGCACTCTCATACCTTAAATATCTTACTGGTAATTCATATCAACAATATAATAAACAATTATTTTTCTTAATACAATTTAGTGGGTGCAATCGCACTGTCTGCACCCGCCCCAGATTCGTGAATTTAGGAAGGGCAGAAATACATTGATTGAGGCGTTAGAAATCATAGTGGTAATATACAAATATTATTTCGGTCCTGCAAAGGGGTAAACTAAATTTTGGACAAGCACTGTTTTAAAGGCAAAGAATGTATTTTCATTGAAAAAAATGTGGGCGAAACTTGAGCCACAACTGAACACAGCACATTCTTCATTGATTAGCCTACTTGTTAATCATCCCCTTTGTCGGTGATTCTTGCTTTATGGACCAGAGCTGTGGTTTTCATGTGAGGTTATACAATGTTTCGCAATTTATAGATCAAAATAAAGCGAGCTGCGAAGGATCGACCCGTTTGTCTTCTTGTCGGAAGTAATTAATCAATGTTATCGGAAAGGCCTTGTCGCTGGTACCACTTGAACTTTACTCAGCCAAAATGCAGGCAGTGTTTACTATATTTTCAACTAAAAGCAATTTCAAGTTTTTTGCACACAACAGATATCAAAAATAGAAATACAGGGGTTATAATCTGGACGACGTGCGAAATAGGTCATATTCAGAGTGAATAATGCATTGTAGACCTACTATTTATAGACAACAAAAGTACAACCTGATTAAGCTTTACCCCCGGAATATTGTCACTGCAAACAATACTTCTACTATACGCCTATACTTTCATGCGGCTATGATCTACCTATTAATGTTAGACACCTTTTTTTTAATATATAATAACACAGGCTGAAATTGCTTAAAAATTAAGAACATAAGAACAAATAATTGAGGCTGAGGTAAAATGTCGAATAAGGTTTTTATATTTAAAGAAAAGAAAAAAAAATATCCGTACCTTATGTGCATTAGATAGGACTATCTGATACCCTCTATAATGCAGTACAGTAATCTAATATACTGCTGTACAATGATAATTTTGTATGTTTGAAAAGTGTGTAAAAATAAGAACAAAATAAGAAGATTTTGAGCCCGAGATCAACCAAAAATAAGAACAATGAGCCATTCTTATACTCTGTCTACTGTTAGGCCCAGCTTACACAATACAGAGTTGAATAGTCAGGCCTATTAAAATATCTTTATTTTGATTGTATGTTATGCTACACAATTTCTTCTATGCCGATGATAAAAAGGGAAGTGTTTCTTAAAAATAGTATCTTAATTAGCAAAAAATAAAGAATAGTTATGTTGTTTTAAAAGGTACTGTACACTTCTTTCTGTTCGCAGGTTTGGGGGTATAACGGATAACTCAACTTCGACCAGTACGGTCGCGGAATATGCAGACAGCTAGAAAAACTCACAAAAATGTTTGCAAAATCGAAGCCGTTGTTTATATTGAACAATGTAGTGTGGATGTAGGAGCGGGTGACCTAGGAAGGAACTGTTCCGTCCGACAAGCATGGACTATGTCGTTGGTGGACTAAAAATATTAATTTGTCGATCCCAAAGTTGATATGATTAGAGTTCGGAGTATAATGCACCTAAAAGCACAAGTTTTGTTCATCCTTTGACCAACAGCATGGGTTTTATTCCGAGACTGTCCCCTAGCGGACCCTTGGTTGGGACCTGTCAAATCCTGAACCAGTACAATTTTCCAGGCTCCTTAAACAAAGCCTATAATATTCCTTGGTAGGCCTATTAATATGGTATTTAAATAGTAATAGGCCTACCCTGTAATTAAAAAAAATCCAAAATCAAAATCAAAAACCAAAAACCAAAATCATAAGAAAAAAATATATTATAAGCCTACCCGATTCGGTCAATATGCCTGATGCATTCTCTACATTATGTTTTCGAAATGCCCTGCAGGTATAACCATAATAACAAGCTATTATACCTGCTTGTTTTAAAACAATTTCCCGGTGGTCTTTTAACTTTTTGTGGAATGTTTATACCGTATTGGATTGATTTGATTCAACCACGGATTAACGCGCGTGGTTACGGATCGGTTCGTGGTTGTTTTGCCGGCTAGTTCTTCATCACTGGAATACATTAGCGCAACTGCTGTGGGACAACGCTCGATCATTGAACCTAACTAAATAAACGGTTCACTTCATCTACCAAAACTGATCACCACAGAAATGCTAAAACGGATTCGTTTTCCACAAGAAATACCGGTATGCCTACATTCTTATTATTTGCCAGTGTTATTCAAACGTGTCAATTCTTTTATAATGGAGTACAATTTAAAATATAGAGATGCCATCGGGGTTGGTAGAAGGCACAACCCGGTGGCAGATCTTGGACGGGCTCTCACAAATCATTAGAATTGATACCGCATTTTATTCTTGGTTTTTTCTAATATAAATATTTTTACTTAAATGCCTAAATGGTAGACAATTAATATGAATCGTGTGCTGAAATCTCAATTACTGTCTATAAGCCTATGTCATTTACATTTTGATTGTAAAATATTTAATACATGCCCGGCAAAATTTAATTGTTTGTTGGCACTATTTACTTTTGTTGTCACTGGGCCAATTTAAAGGTCTATGCCTACCGTTCGTGAAAAAAACCTGAAAAAAAAAGAAAGAAAAAGAAGAAAAATATTGAATTGTTTATCTAAAACCATGGAACAGGCCAAAGTTGATCAACTTCCTACGAGACACAGACACTAATAGCAGATTTACATTTCTTTTCTATGGAAATTCTTAAATTGTTTACCATACCCCGGGCCAATTTATCTCTGTCTATCCCATCGGAATTGTGTTCTGAGAATAACAGAAGTCCTCCTGGGCTCAATGCCTAATTCCAGAGTGTCAACCTAACTGACCAATCACAGTGTGTTATATAATAGCCAGGATTACGCGCATGCCTCACAAACATATATCTAAGAGTGTATCTTAGTTGTGTATCATACCGAAATAAAAATGATACACAACATTTTGGAAGCATACGGTAGTCACTGACATAATGAACGATCGCGTCGGGTATCCGACCAGTTTGCCGAAAGCCGGTTTGCCGATTTTATGCCCACTTTGCCGAAACCCAGATTGCCGAATGCAGTTCACCAAAATCATGACAACACAGTTTGCCGAATCTTGCCGTCACCGCCGTCGTACATAAGTACAGCATACAGTACTGTGCTTTTGAAAACATGATGGGTTGGTCAGGGAGGAGCCGTATTTATATATAAATTAAAAGGCATTGGAAAACAATGTTGTGGAAATACACACTTGAAGGCATGGCTATCAGTTATAATTAGAAATAAAATGAAATGAAGGATTTTTAAGAATCGTATTTCGCACCTCCTCCGTCGTACGGTCCGACGCAATGACGAGATCGTCGCACCAAATAATAACTTGCCTATCCAAATAACGTTATTTTGATTGCCAGTCCCTAATATTGTGGGTCTGAAAACACTATTTGGGCCAAACTTAGCCCTGACTTCGCACTTGCGCCACAGATGCAGTCATGGTAAGAGAGTGCTCCATCGTAAATTGTATGCTATATTTCACTGCTTCTAATTGACTTTCGGCAAACTGTGTTTTGGCAAATTGGGATGGTTTTTGAGTCGGCAAACTGGGTTTCGGCAAAGTGGACTCAGCAATCTGGCATTCGGCAAATTGTTTTTCGACAATCTGGCCTTTATCCCGGCGTCACTATTGGTAGATTGCTTCTGACTCTAATGTCAAGAGGATTTCTTCACCTTGTGATATTCGGAACTTCGGTCCATTTGTTTAAATAATATCCCAGTGACAAATTCAATAAAAGGGGTCGAATTCAGTGTCAGTGAATCGGGGAGGGGGAATATTCACTGGACAAAATCCATTGGGTGTTGAGTAGTAGTAGACCTCCATTAGACCTACTCCTAAAACCGTTAGAGAGATACTTTTTAAAAGAGGTTTGGTCACCGGTCACATCGTAATTATAAAATCATTAGCAAATATGACCAGTATTGGGCCTACAGCAATGAGGTAGTAGACCTCTTTAGCCCAAAGCCTTAAAAATCTAAAGATGCAATACCGGTACTCATTACCTAAATACATTCTGCATATTTAGCTCTGCTGCTGTAATTGTCCATTATTATTGCAGCATAATAGCGTAACAGCATGATTTCAGCCGCGCAATTATTCCCGCAATTAAATATTTTTGGCTACGTCAAATCAATCGAAAAGCATGAAACCGTTTAAAAGCATGTGTTCTTTACAACGTTTTGTTAGTCCTTGCCAGAGGTATCTAAAGAGCAGTAACGCACAAGAATGAATCAAAACAAACCCACGGATGTAGCGGAGTGTGTTCAGCCACCACAGCAGAACAGAACACCCACATCGATCACCATCCCAAGTCAAATGGCGCACCAGTCACACCACGGCGGTATGCAGACGATCACGTATGGCAGGTCGTGGTACTTTAAAACGCGTGTTGTTTGACAGGTATAATCAGCTGTTTTAAGCTTTCATACTTCATCATTCACGATTGGAAACTTAACACGGGGCGCATCCGGTTTAATGACACCGTTTACATTTAAAATAAGATGAAAAGAGCGTGATGTCACGACGACAAGACACTACACTTATCGCCTGTTAGCAGGCTGATGCATGTCATGCAACATAACTCTGAGGCGATGTGTGTAATTAATATCCATTACTACAACATACAGCAAATAAAATTACGCTTAAGAAGTAAACAATCACCAAATACCACCTTTTTTGCCAGCTAGCCCCCCCCCCAATCAATTTATCACTGAGCCCTTCACATTCTCGCCTCCATCAGCCAACCCCCAACTCATTTCAATACCCTTAGATTTTATGAATTCTATAATTTGTCACCGTTGTTTTTGTATATTTTACCTAGCCAAATCGTCAATACTTTCTGGTATTTTATAGTACAGTAGTACGGTAACTTTTAGGTGGAGCAGGGTGGCACTAGAGGCCCCTTCGTGGAGAAAAAAAAAACGACAATTCGTCAGGGAGAAAAAAAAAATTATGTATTTTCTACTTATTAGACTCGAAAATCAATTAAATAACACCCGTCCACACCCACTGAGGTGGTGGAGGATCATTAGGGGTAGGCAGTGGTGTAGCAACGAATAACAGGAAGAAGTTTTTGGGGCCCCCTGAATTTTATTAATCGATTTGTAAGATATAAAACAGGTTTAGTACAGCTTTTCGATGTCATGACGTCATATTATAAAAAGTGGTAGGCCTAGGCCTTATAAGTAAATCTTGTGGGACAATTTTTTCACAGTACAAGCCTATTAAAAAATGCACAACCACTGTATAGAACTTTTTTCAAATGTCTCGTAGTTTATCTTTAAGCAAAATTTATTCCTCTCATCCGCATAAAATAAACTGATGCACATTTAACTGTGTCTGTAATTAATCTTTTTTTTTGACATTAGATTAGATCAGTTCACTGTTTACAGTGTCAGTCAAGCAACAAATATATAGTTTACCTTATCTTATCTTAATTTTTATCGTAATGGACCAAGAGTATCAATCAAATTTAATAACCGACCAATCAGGACATGTTATTTTTATGTAACCTGGAATGCCCCATAAACATGAGCTGTACGTAAATTTATACTATTTTTGGTCCACACCTTAGCAGCAACACTTACACAGTAGTGTACATATTTGTTTCATTTACTCAGGATGACAGAAAATAAATTGGGTAAAATAAAATTTAATTATAAAGTGTAAACATGTAATCCAGAGATGTCTGAAGGGGGGAAAGTGAGGCCGATTGAGAAAACACTCTAAAACCGCACCTGAAACTTAGTTCCAACATATTCATATCAGAACCTCTCAACAAAAGTAAAACTCTTGGATTCAGATATCATATGTATAATAACATATTTATTAAAATTGTAGAGGATTTATAGTTCCAGTATTTTAACAGTGGGATGGTATCATGATTTTTAACACCTAACCAAACCTCAATAAGGTTGTCCAATGTCACTGTGAGACAACTGATCAGTACACTTTCCCTATGAATAAAATATAACCTCACAGATTCCTATATTTCTCACACACTTTGTTATATTTTAAAGAAATTAATAAACATACTTTGAAAATCATTTGGTAATATTTTAAAGATATTAATTAAAACAATTTTGTGTAATCATTTGATAAGATTAGAAACCTGTCAAGGTTATGGGAAAAAATATGGGACACTTACATATTGGAAGCTGTCCCCACTATGGTTGTGGCTGAGGTGAGAACATTTTAAGAATATAGCACCTCTAGAATCCTAGATGGCCATAAATGTAGGGAACATGAATGAAATAAACAAAATTACCATTTTGGGAGATTCATTTATTTATTTAGTACTTATTTTGTAAATTATAGCGTTATGTACTGTATGAGCTTATGCAGTAAAGAAATGTAGGCCTATGGCTGTCAACTACATTTATTTACAAATGCAGATGTGACCCAGTGGTGGATCCAGGAATTTGAAATAGAGGGGGGCCCAGACAGGGGCTTTCACAGACGGAGGGTCTATACAGTACTTGGGGCTGAGGTAAAAAAAATTTTTGATTATTGTACCTCTAGATGGCTGAAAATGGCACTCTTAGACTCAAAATTTGAGTAGGATTTTCTTTTTTTCACAATTTAAAAAAAATTTTGAAACATTTAGGGGGAGGGGCCCTGGGCCGGCATGGCCCCCCAACCCCTTGAATCCGCCCACTGGAGCCATAGGGAAACATTTTCTTTCTGTGATTTTAATAATAATGTTATAATAATATGTTAGACTTATATAATGCTTAATGCCAACAAGGCCTCTAAGCGCCTCGCATTATTACCCCCGGTCACTGGATCAAGCACATATGGAACACATACTCAGCTCCCTGGGGAGAATTCCATAATGCTTTATCATTTCTGAAAATGACCCAATAAAGGTTGAAACATTCTAGTTCTGGTGGGTAAAGCCGACCTCCTCAGGACTCCAAAAGTGTAGGAGTATAACAGGAGGGGTAAAAATAGGGTCGAATGACAGCTTACACTGGATTGCTCGAGATTTCTTCTGAATTTGCTTGAGATTGGGCATTTTTTGAAAATTATGCGAGAGGTCACAAACCTTAAAGAAAAAACAGTTGATATAACATACACCTTTACAGTGTATATATTGATACAATGTCCCAGTTTGATATCCCATTTAGTTTACTTCAGTTTCTGTTGAGGCCGCGTCAAACACAGCGACGATCACTATGGGATCGCTAGCGATGATCGTCATGTTTGTACATGTTGTTTGCTTGTTTTGAGAAATAGCACATAAAAAAAATATAATTTGAAGAAATTCTGGAATGCATGCAATATATACCGGTAGGCCTCGCGTAAGGGTGTGAGGTCGAAGTTAAATGCCCGAGACTCCCGCCTGATGTGTGAGACTTGAAAGGTCTGCCGTAGGAAAGTGCCTTGCCTAAGGACACAAGCGAAATGTACAGCAACCTCTGATCTCAAGGTTGGGAATCAGAAATGCAACCGATGCATGACACTTGGCAAGTCTTGTGTATAACACAGCTAAAGGCTTTGTTCCTGCATCACAGTTCTCACACCAGGATATCACACCATTACGCACAGACTGATCTGAAAGAAAGTTAAAATCAGGCCATCGCTGATGCAAATGATTTGTACTTGCACTGTACAGTACCGGATTTCTCAAGTTCATAAAATGCATTTCCGTAACTATGTCTTCAGATTTTCTGTAGTAAATGGAAAATTTCTGTACCACCTAATAATTTGCCTTGAGTGCAAGATATAACTTGTTGCTCAAAATTGCATGCTACGGAAGTTCCATAGTACTTGAGAAGTCTGCAGTACACAGTTCTATATGACCATTCAAAATAGGAATAAAAATCTCCAAGAATTGGTGAGCTTGGACCCTATGCCCAGCTGGCCCCCAGCCAATGGGCAATACCACCAATACTCTTATTGAAGCTTAGGCTGCTTCTTAGAAGAGTTTATTCTACCTGCATTGAGGTCAAACAGAGTGCAGACCACAATTCTGTTCATAGGCTTCATAGAACTGGACCATGTCTTTAGTAATTCTAGGCCTGACTGAGTCCAGGGCTAGAGCAAAGTGTGCAGAGCGAATGACCTCAGAGTCAATGTCCTCTTGCATGGCATACAGCGCTGCCTCTCGGCAGACGGACACTACCTGCGAGGTGAAGCAATCGGATAGGTTAGGTTCCTTTAAATATTCATAATACTGAAAATACAAATTCATTTGAAATAGAAACTCACAGGATTTATATCTAAATAAAAGTTTGTTTCCACATATATTTCAACTTTGATAGTCTTAATAAATTAATTTTATTGTTTGATACTGTTAATGTAAAATATTTTAACTGATGTGTAGTTTATATGTTTTTAATTGTATGTATTGTTTTAATGAGGCCCTGAATGATCAGTTTTATCCAAAACTGGATAATAATTAAAATAATTTTTAAAAAGTGTGCCGTGGCAAGGCAGATGCGTTCCTGCAAGGTAGGGGCATTTTCTCCCCATCCTAACTTTGTCTCCCTAATTTCAAGTAGGCATACAATAGGCCTATAACAAAATTCAGTAACTGAAAAACTCACCTCTGCTCCAGAGTAACCATTAGTTTGAGCGACGACAGAACTGACATCAACGTCTCTATCAATTGGCATTCTTTTGAAGTTGATTTTAAGTATCTCAGCTCTAGTTGCTTGGTCAGGTAATGGTACATAGAGGATGCGATCAAGACGACCTGGACGCATCAATGCCTGACGAGGAAAGTAGAAGTCACTGTGAATTTACGATTCTACACTTAACAAATAGAAGCATCGATGTTCAGTAAAAAGAAGCATAAAAAGTAATTATAATTGAGAGAGGGCATCCTAGTTGTGACTATGGTGGTTGTTTAAGAATTTGCAAGTAGATCACAGATGTCAAAGTTCAAAAGTAACTGTAATTGAGGGAGGGCGCCCTACATTGCGTTGTTACAGAATCTTTAAGCAGAAATCGCAGAGAACACTATCTTGTAATTATAATATCTTTGCTGTACAGTTGTAAAATACAGTCAGGTCTCCAAGTCACAATTTATCAAGACAAATTTATTATAGAACACCTAAATCATAACTTGGAACACAGTAAAGATGTTAGCGACAGTTATACTTATACTGATAGTTTCACCTGCATCAATAGATGTATAGTGGCAATTATAGAAATGGTAGTAGCATAAGATGGGGTAATTTAGTAGTTTAGATTTAATTTTAATTTTTTTTTTTCTTGCATGATGTTTTTTAAGTAAGGGGTTATGTCTTCTGACTCAGAATTGGGCTGCTTTATCTGCAGTCTAGCAGTAGCAGACCCGATGCATTAGACATTCCCGACTCAGTCGATGAATTCCACCTACACTTAAAAACCTAATTTAATAGCTGGTGACGCAATCATCAGGATAGCTTTGTCTTTCTGATGGCCATTTGTCTTTCCATGAAAGGCGGCTAACATTAATAATAATAATATACCCTAGGGCAGACTAGGAACCAAACAGATACCGGTCCAGTAACTAAACTCCGGTGGGGAAAACTTGCAAAACTACATGTGATCACATAAGACTGCCAACTCTAATACTAAGCCAATAATCTAATGTTGTCAATCACTTTGGGGTAGGAGGTAATCTTGAAACCTCAAAACATTGGGGTATCAAGTTTACAAGGTGTTTAACACTGGAATTGGAACACCACATCCTATTTTAAGATAAGGTTTATCCCATTAGGAGATAACAGTAATATCAGGAGAAAGCACCACTAATGTTTCAGTTTTCCTCTAGAAAATGAAAGTTGTACATTGTTAGTTTTTCTCTAATATTGTCCTTCAACGCACAATCTAGATTCTTATCAACAGATGTTAACAATTGCGACATAAGTTCCTTTATATCTTGCTTGAATTATGCAAAAACTCGCAGGAAAAAACTATAATTAGCCCAGGATTTCCGACAGTAAGCCCATTAAGCCTGAGGTTTCCACCTAACACCTCAAATATGACAATACTAAACTTTCATAAGGAAACATTACTTTCTGCTGTTCCTGATATATCAATAGGCAGAAAGATTAGGTCAATCTAGGAGAATAAACTGGTAATAATTGTGTGATATCACATAGTTTTATATTTTATTTGGAATCAGGTTTCTAGATTGAGTACAACTGGATTTATATTTTTTTTAATCAGGTTCCTAGGTTGAGTACAACTGGAGTAAGATCATTCTCAAAATCATGTCTGAAAACGTACTTTAGAAAAAATATAAACTGATAAAATGTGCTTCAAAACACCTTTAACTTTTGTGACTGAAGTCAAAACATTTGCTGTTGTACAATATAGTGCTACATGTTAAACATATCAGAACCACTGAAACCCAAATTTTGTCAAAATATCACTTCATATTTATTGACCTGGCATCATTGCATTAAACAAGACTCATTTTGGCATGACATCTCACCTTTTATTGCACTTCTTTAATAATAATAATAATAATAATAATAATAATAATAATAATAATAATAATAATAAGATTTATAAAGCACACAAATCCATTGCAGTAGTGCTCAAGGGGGCATCAAAAAGGGGGGTGGGGCATTTAATATCACCCTGGCAACAGTGGTAATAATAGAATCAATAAAATAAATTACAAATGAAACATGAAAGAAAATCTTAGGATGGAAATGCAACACCTTGGTCCTGATAACCTTTCACATACAGTCTCAACTAAGTAAAACTTGCACAAACAACATGGCATTTAAATGCCATTACAAACTCATTTATCAGTCTCCATTTTCTGGAGGCCCAGTTGGTCATGTTTTGGTTCATCAGATAGTGTCAGAGACTAGAGGAAGCAATACCTAATGATGATAAATGACTGTGATCAGAGAAGTGCCAAACAAATGATGAATAAGCTTACTACAGTTTTAATGCAATTAGCTACTTGAACTAAGCTAATTTGTAGCCTCAACTAGCACCATAATGGAGTTATGGTAATAAGGATGCATGCCTTCCAATCCCAGGGTCATGGGTTCAAATCCTTAAAAAAAAAACATGTTTGAATAAAATGAGGTTTAATATAATTTCTTCCACTTCACCAAAATGATCCAGTATGCAGGGATGTAGCTGTAGAAAACTACTGTAATGGTGGGTGATATACATCTTAAGAATGATTGGGTGATAACTTTGGTGAACTCTAAATAATAAGAGTGGATTTTTTTAAGGATGGAAAAGTGGGTTAACAAGGGTGGGTGGAGGGCCATGAAAATAGCTTTAGACTGGGTGGAAAACTTCAAGGCTGGGTGGCCCCACCTACCTTCACCCACCATAACTACATCCATGAGTATGGAAACAAGGCCCTTCCACAGCTTGGGAAGGAGTCAATCATTTAGTGGAAAAACACTGATTTTTACAGTCTGCTTATATCAGTCCAACCATGGTGGGCTGAAGTAGGCATGGCCCATGGTGAGCTGAGCTAGGTGTGGCCCATGGTGGGCTGAGATAGGCGTGGTCCCTTAATAGGACCTCTCATCAGTGAATACCTGGCTCGGTCACTGATATAGCCAACACACACATGCACACTTATATCTTTTTAATTATTGCACTTATACTTACAAAAGTATATATTCTACACTTATACTTCATTCAATATTTTAGAAATATTTCTTATTTTAATTATTTTATTATACTGTGAAAGGTTCTTTAATGTATTGACTAAAGGTTTTTTGAAACTTAGATGACAGTTTTGGTCGCTAACAGCTACCATTATCAAATGACTACTTTCACAGTATATACTTTCATAGCATATATACTTTCACAGTACAGTATATTCAACAAAACACTAGATGAAATTCTCCCAAGAATTATTTTATTGATATATTACTATTTAAATAATATACTTTATTCATTTAATATTTTTAGAAATATTTTTTATTTCAATTATTTTATTATACTGTATTACTATTTAATTAATACTTTTACTTGCATACTGTAGTGATATATGTAATATGCTACTTTTACTATAAATTGTTCTTAATTCATTTATAATTTCAGAAAAATTTCATATTTTAGTAAATTAATAACAACTTCATAGGTCTCACTTCTTTCATCTTCCTTATTATTGTCTTGTATTCATTAATGGTTACAACTGATCATCTACTAAGGCTGAATACACCACCCTCACAAAATAGAGTTAATACTAGAGGGCACTAGGAAAATGAATACCTCCGCCCACATCATAATTCTCCTGAGTATAAATTTACCCCACATATTGTCCCCATTAAAAAAATTAGACTCATTGGGATGTGGTAGTGTGGAAAACACTCATCTAACCTCTACACCAAACAGTTTTCACATATATCACTTTGAAACTAATGGTCATGAATGTTTGTTTACACTTTACCGGCAAGCATGTACAAGCACACAAACACGTCTATACAGCAAACAGTTACACAAGTTTCCCCCCCCCCCCGATCATAGTGTCCTTGACCTTTGACCCTGGCCTTTAAAATTCAGTTACTTCCAGATCTTCGGTGAAGGAACACTGTGGCCAAGTTTGACAAATGTCTGATAAAAACTGTTTAAAAAAAAAAAAAATCGTTTTTTGTTGATTGCGACCTTGACCTTTAACACTTACCCTTCAACATTCAAAAACTTTGAGATCTTTGGTCATGGAACATTGTGACCAAGTTTGATCAAAACTATGGGCTGTAGACAAATAAATAAATGTTTCAAAAATATGTTTTTTAAGGGACTTCTTGAAAATTTCAACTGAACTTGAATTTTTTATGTCCTCAGGAAGGTCATTCCATAAATATGTAGATGAAAACGTGAATGATAGGTTACCATGATTAATTGTGTTACATTTAGGAACTATGAGTTTATTTTGAGTGGCAGATCTTAATTGCGTTCCTAAGTAAAGGTTCCTTTGGTAAAGGAACATTGTGGCCAAGTTTGATAAATTTCTGATAAAAACTATGGACTGTAGGCTGTTCACAACAAATATGCCGACAGACAAATAGATAACTAAATAAATAAACAGGCAAAAACATAACCTCCTGCCAACTTCGTTGGCGGAGGTAATGATAATAATAGCGCCCTCTGTATTCTTTGCCTTAACTGTATGGTAAAAAAACAATGCAGCCAGGCATAGGAATAAAGTCATTTGAAAAGGTTGTTTTGACAAGTTTATTTTTTATATTTGGCATTATTAACCAGAAGTAAAAATTAATGAAGCTATCTGCCAGAGCATCAATCGCTAGCATATTTGAGCCATAATAATGAGGACTCATTGCTTGAGCTTATGATTCCTAGGAATTCCCTAATGATGCTAGCATCTAAAACTGGCCTAATTTCCCTAAGAACAAACATCTGCCCACATGCTTCATTAGTCAGCACACATTTCCAAAAACTTACTATTAGCATAATGAAGCATTTTACATTATACCAGAAGTCTTATCATTACAAGACAGCGTTCTCCGCCATTCTACACAACAAATAGAAGCGTCGATATTCAGTAAAGAGAAGCATAAAAAGTAATCACTTTTGAAATGTAGGAACAAAAAATCAGGGGTGGCTACGTAGTGTAAACAGCTGGAGGAAATTTTTTTCTTAGAGGCCCAGAAATGCATTGTGATAGTCCTAGTCTGTTATTGACACTAAATTTCTTCAAATTCCAAAAATATTTCCTGTGTTAATACGATGACGATAATGAAGA
This sequence comes from Anneissia japonica, assembly GCF_011630105.1. Taxonomy (NCBI): domain Eukaryota; kingdom Metazoa; phylum Echinodermata; class Crinoidea; order Comatulida; family Comatulidae; genus Anneissia; species Anneissia japonica. The sequence continues at coordinate 81,004 of NW_022728199.1, read as the reverse complement.
CATAGGCAGCAGCATGATTTGAGTAATGGGGCCTATATGTGAGAAAAGCAAATACATGGCTGGGGCAAGTATGAGGGTGCACTCTTAATTAAGACACCTGGACTTAGGAACGCAATTTTGCTTAATACTTGCTCAAAGGGCTTGCCTAGTCTAGACTTAGGGATATTTTTAGAAAAAGTGGGGTGGCTATTCCCCTTTTTACCCCTGGATCTAGCCATACAATAGCACTATTCATTGGGAAAGAAGTAAATTTTGGCTGTGAGAAAACATCATACATTTAGAAAGAATTTGATAGAGATAATCGCGATTTCGTGAAAGTACATCAATACCGCTACTCTCAATGTAAACAAGCAAATGATGATAGTTGAATTTGTATAGCACATCATGTGAAAAAAAGCCCCTATGCGCTTGGTGATTGAGCTCTTTGTCCATAAAATTGATTGTCCGACAAGTGTGCATGACAAGGGATTGGCCTGCCTGATGGGGTATTAAGCTGCTCTAGCCCCACCCTATCCACTGGCACTGCTCCTGGCTCAAGCCATCTACGTTAGAAAATAAAAGGCTAAAAATACGGTTATTCAAGGTACAATTAAGCAAATACTGGTTAGAAAAGGAAGTGAAAGCAGTAGGTCGGAGGGAAGGCTTCACAATTGGTTGTGTCAATCAGAATGCATTACCTTGTCAATCATATCTGGTCTATTTGTGGCAGCGACTATCGTGACATCCGCCAGCTTCTCAATGCCATCAATTTCCGTCAGCAGTTGGGCGAGTACTCTGTCAGCTACGCTATTACTACCGGACGAGCTGAAATTGAAAGATCGTGTTCTTAATATGCTGATTCTATCAATGCATCTGCAAACTAGTAACATATGGTTGCCGTAGCACCAGTAAAATCAAATTCTATCACTTTGCAATGACAGTGTTCAAATATTACAAAAAAAATATATGGTATGACATCTATTTTTTCTAATAACATTATAGCTATGCCAAATACAACACTAGTCCAACCCGAAATTTCCTGACTTTCTTAGTGTTTAAAAAGTGGAAGTAATGTCACTACAAAAACATGACACATTAACAATTTAACTGGAATCGCTGAGTGTACTCAACTAACAGCTGAGGGTGCCACAACAAACATAAATAATACAGAGCACTTTAATTCACCAGCATCCGAGGCCTAACAACAATAAAGTTCAGGGAATATACATGTATGCAATAATCTAAAAATATTATTATCATACATATTCACTGTGTTTCATTATAGGTAATGGGCTATTCGACTGGTTCATTTCGTAGTATTATTTTCATTCGACTGGTTGGTAAAATAGACTTCGTTGACAACGAAAATTAACATAACCAGAATGCATTAATCAGCATTAAGTTATCCACGTGACCAAAAAAAAATATGGCTGATTAGTCAATTTAGCAACAACATTTGCATAATTTAGATTAAATTTCAGAAAATAAAAATTATAATATTTACCCCCATTGAATTTAAAAAATAATTGAATGCTAACATAATTCAAAAATTGGATGAAAACATTTTTTTTAACGAAAAACCTATACTGCCACAATCCGAAGCAGCCTTGACTACGCAGCGTGTATCGCGGTAACTATGCAGCCATTTTGTTTTGTCGAGTATTTACCAGTTTTCTATTCGACTGGTCGTCTTTGTTAAGTAGGATTTTACCACTGTGCAGGTGGGCGTGGTTTTACAAAGATACGTACATACATGTGGTGGCATCCTTTACACTTCCGAAAGGGTTAAAAACAGGAAATAAAAGATATAAATGCAATAACATAAAGTAGTTTGCTGTCCTAAAGAATATATAATACTCTAAAATATATATTAAATCAGCCTGAAAATTGCCACACAAGAAAACTTAAATCTGGTGCTGGCAATTCTCATTGTCGACTCAAGTTCTCATTACGAATAAATTTGCTGCACTATTAAAATCGAAACGGTACTGGGTTTTGTCGACAGGAGCTCATGGTTCGTACAGGTAATTCCATTCATACAAAAATCCTTTAATGGTGAAAGCTTACTTGCCATTAGCCACAGTAGCCTAGAGTAGGTCAATACATAACTCCAGCTATATAAAATTGATTATCAGATTGAAAATTGTTAATCTTATTATGAAGTAATAACTATGTCCCTGTTTTAATTAATGTATTTACTAGTTAATATAAATTATAAAGTATATAAAATAAATAAGTAAATAAATAATGATAATTACCATAATGAAAATACAATGAATAATAATCATAATAATGCAATGTTCAGTGGTACTATAAGGCATGAAATTATGATGGTTTGTAAGTAAATAGAATTTGAAAAACATGTTTGGATACGTAGACATGTATTGGCAAATGGGCAACAAGTATGAAAAGGGTGTGGCAGGCAAAAAGTTAAGCTAAGACATACACCATCAGCTTGTTATTCGATTTGAACACAAGGATCACTCATAAAAGTGTAAAATATATAATAATAATACTTTAATATAACTTTTGTAAACAAAACTTATTTAATCATAAATACTTCTTCATTATTTCAATATTTTCCACTGTAGGCCTACAGTATACTAAAAGTATTTTTCTATTATATAGCCCATTTCATTTGAATTATAGGTTTAGTATGCAGTTTGATATGTTTTGTAAAGTTTAATGTTCTCCGACGAGTTTCAAAATACATACTTTTATGTATTATGATAGACAAAAATAAAATTATATTAGTATCATGATTTCCCTGGGCCCCCTTTATTTCTAATTCCTGGATCTGCCACTGAATTTTGTAGCTAAGGCCAAACCATGGTTGGGCTGAAGTGGTCTGGAGCCGCCATCTATAAATCCATCTGTGTTCCTTCTATTTCGAATTCTTCTATTTCACCAACGTTATCTATTTGTGCATAATTATTGTTTTGATATATATTTGCAGCTGATACTTTACATAATCCTATGTTATTGCCTTTTTTGATGTACTTATTTGTATATAAATATACTCTTTCATTATTTCAATATTTGCCATTGTTGGTCTATATAATAGAACTTTTGTATATAGTGCTTTATATATTTTGATGTTCTGCCTGCCAGTAACAAATGCATGCTTTGACGAACAAATATTATTCTATTACAAGCATACTAAAAAAAAAAGATATTTGACATATAGTAAATTAAATATGAGTTGACAGAAAGTTACAGGTAGACACAAAACAGCACATTTTAACATATCTGTCCAGTTGCACACCCTGCCTGTATACTTTTGCTGGTTTTTTTTAATACAAATTAAGTATAAAATTACCTACACATCTCTTATTATTGTAGTGAATACATGTATTTATTAGTTAATATAAATTATAATAAACATTTTGCACTCCGGACCTGTACACATTCGAATACCTTTTTCTGAATTATTACCAACATTTTATTTGAATGGTCTACAGTTTCTCATCTCTATTATTAGGCTAGGTAATCTAGCACTTGAAGTCAAACAAATTGAAAACAAAGGTTTTTTATTTTTTTAATCAAATACATATAAAGAGGGGATGAAATTCCAGAAATCACACCTCGGTCACACCTTGGGAACATACATATGCAAATTAGCTAAAATATGCCAAGAAAATTGGTCTGCCTTTGTCTGTCTCCACCAAATATAAATGGGTGCCAGCATATGCTGGGAAGGTAAACAGCATCAAGAGTAAATTTCTCGCATACTAAAAATAGAAACAGTACTGTGTTTGGACTACAGGAGCTTGTGCTTCGTACATGTCACTTCATTCAGAAGAAGCCTTTAATGGTGAAAGCGTACCTGTTATTAACCATAGCAGCCTAGGTCAATACGTAACACTCTCTGTGTAAAATTGATTATAAGATTGAAAATTGTTACTCTTATTATTGTAGTGAATACATGTCCACATTTAAATAATTGTTATTTATTAGTTAATATAAATTATAATAAACATTTTGCACTCCGGACCTGTACACGTTCGAATACCTTTTTCAGAATTATTACCAACGTTTTAAGCCAATAAGTGGATAAATTTCATGCTTTTTTCAACAATACAATCTTTGATACAAGGGTATTCAATGTAAAAATTAGAATATTCATACCAACCTGTTTCTCTCAACTGCCAGTGCATCAATTTCATCGAAGAATATAATTGAGGGGGATGCCAGCCTAGCCTTGCGGAACACTTCCCTCACTGCCCGCTCCGACTCTCCCACCCATTTACTGAACAGCTCTGGGCCCTACGAAAGAGAATGAGTATAAATTCAAACTTTAAAACTACTGAACATCGCTGCTAAATGTTTTTTTTTTACCATATTTACTGAAAGTTTTCAATCAAGCTGATGATTTGGGGCCTCGATGGTCTATAGACCATTTATCAGCGCCACCAATGTCTCATAACTCACTGGGGGGCTTCCAGCAGCCTAGCCTAGAGCCTGAGCAGCTAGCTAGTGTCAAATACAGAGCCACTTACACACTGGTAACTACGTAGTGCAAAGTGCATAGGAAGTCCCCCAGTGGTAGTTGCCAGGTTATCGGAAACTTTAATTTCAAATTTCACGAAAATGGTCTATAACCACGTTACGAGGCTCTGGGATTTGAGATGTCGTTGGGTTAAATTGAACTTATGACCCTGGAAGTTCAAAGATAAGTATGTCAATGACAAAGAGACAGCTGTGTATTCACATTTAAAATTGAATAAGGTAGTGAAGCTGTAGATTGGTGTTCGATTGAGTTAAAAAAAAAAAAGAAAATAAATTTATGAAAAATATAAATGTTTCTGGCAACACTGCGCATTGATTTACAATTTACTCATCTTTTTAAAGCCGTTATTTAAGTAAACAATGTTGTAAATGAGTCTGTGCAAAAACATAGTTTAAAAGAAATGCTCTAGTATTTTTGCAGAAAATGCAAAATGTAAGATCAAAGTACACCCAAAAGTTGCTTTTAAAAAAGTAAAAAATGAAAATAATGGTCAAAACATTGATTTTTACCTGTACTATTTATGGCAACATAATGGTAATTACCAGGGTAATGGTGGGTTCAGGTGAGAGGGATGTACAGTTTAGGATAATGGTAACAATTGTGCTTTTAATACAAACTGCAATTACAAACTTTAGTAAAATTGGCAAATTAATGTTTTTTGCCTGCCAATCTTAAAGCCAAGGCTATGGAAAAAAAAAAATGTTGATACGTTGTAAAACTGATTTTTCTAAGACACAAAAACCATATTTGAAGAAAAACTCGATGAGCAGTTAATGAGATATAGATTTTTGAATATTTAAGAAATGTTTCTCCTCCGGAGCCTGGCTTTAAGTGCCGTCTAATGACAGGTGGTGGGCACATGTTTCTCCGAAGAAAACTTTTTCCTTTAAACTATTATCGATGGACATAAATTCACCTTAACTGAAATAAAATTCAGCCCACTTTCTGTTGCAAGTGCTTTGGCAATTAAAGTCTTAGAACAGCCTGGTGGGCCATACATGAGAATGCCTCTTGGTGGCGCTATACCCATTCTGGTGAAGGCATCTGGATGCTTGAGTGGCCATTCAACAGCTTGTTTTAATTTCTGCTTTACAATTTCTTGACCGCCAATGTCAGACCAATAGACCTGAAGAAATTAGGAATATACAATATAAAATTCTACACACCCTAAATCATCCTTCTTCTGTGCCAGAAGGAAGCACATAAGATTAAGACTGATAACAAAAATATTAATAACAACTAGAATTACTATGTTTGTTTATAAAACAGAACATAGGGCCTTTCCTAATTCCCATAATGAATGAATGATGTTGAAATTGCAACAAAAATTTAAAAATCTTTCTAAAAGCATGGAGTAAAAAATAAATGAATATCAAAAATAAAATCATACTAAAGAAAATTATGAAATAAAAAAAAAAAATACATGAAAAACAACTCAATGTCAGTGAGAATCGAACTATGACTGCAGTGGTCTGTATATTTTTAGTTTGTCTACCTTGCATAATGTCATAAGGGCGTAAATTGTTCATGTATTGCACAGTAATTTTGTGTTAGTATGAAACACTGTAGAAAACATAAATTGAAAAAGTCATATTTTAATATGTACATCTTAATATATGCAATATGCAATGTACGTTCAATGATTATTTTTGAAGCAGTGGGTAAAACATCTAAGATGACATAAATTTACTTTTTAACAACTTAAAATGCTCTCTTCACTGGCATTTACTGGGGCGGATGACTGGGGTTGTGCCCAGAAATTGAACCCTCATACCTTAAAAATCTTACCTGTAATTCATATCAACAAAACACTAAAATAATTATTATTCTTTATGAAATTTTGGTAGGTGCGATCGCACCGTTGGCACCCTTCCATGAGGGTAAAAACATGAACAATACGGCTATGTTCATACACTGCAGCTAATGGTTATCAGGATCCCGATTAAAAATATACGCGCTCACCTGTGTGTTCATACAAGAAAATCCTCTTTCCAGATAATCATGAAGATGATGATTGGATCATTTTCCAATATAAATCTGGAAATTAGAAGTGTTTATGTGTGATTTGTTGATGATGGAAACGTACAAAACTTGCTAACAGGTATATCGCTCGCTAACTAATAGCACATCCAGATCCTGGTAATGGTGAGCGCTAACCAATCGGGCATTCTCACGCGGGTGCTAACGGTTAGCACTATGGGTTAGCTCCCGGTCCGGATACTAGGGCTCTGGTGTGAACCTGACCTGAACCATTGTAAGGCTCCATATTAACACCATCAAAACAAAAAGGAAATAAAACTTAAGCCAACCTTTGGTACATCAATTTCAACCTCCCTCATTGCACTTGGCTTGACATCTTGGAGAGCAAGAGTAAAATCCGCCATGGTAACCGAAATGGCTAACAGTCCTCCAGATGCATTATGGGATTTGGAATGTCTTTTGAAAGCATACATGCCAGCTGAAAAGGTAAAAAAAAAAAGCATTTATTTTAAATATTGATTTTAAATATGTATGTAAAGCTGTCTCAAGCACCAATCTTTTGACAATCAGTTACTATAAGAATTGGGAACATGTGAAAAAGATACACGATGTTTTTCCAGAGGGTCCAGTTTTACTTGAGAGCAAGCATCTTAACCACCAAACTAATGCTTGAATACAGATTGCTTGTTAGTATGTATGTCTTGTATTGGTGAATGGGGACCTTCTCGGGTGATTGGGGACTCATTGTGATCCACCAGCAGACAGTCAGATATTTTCTGTGTCTGTGACTCCCAGATTGGTTTCACCTTTTGATGTTTAGTTTCTGGTTGTTTTTCAGATTCAGGGCAGCGCTGTCCCCTTTTCTTTTCAGCTGGTGGGTCATGGTAGTCTCTTCTTGATCCTGAGATCCCCCACCCACCCATATGAATCTCTCAAGGAATGTTTTTCTTTATTATCTATTTATGCATACTTTTTATATTTCGGAATTGCACTGTTTTTTTCCTATCGGATCAATCAACACTAATTGCATTTTTTATCATGTTGTTAAAATGGCAACAAAGGAGTATCGTATCGTAGTACTGTACCTTCTTTACATACAGATTTTAAATCCGCACCAACATACCCATGTGCTGAATCTGCAATACTTGTAATATCTTCGCTTGATAAGGAATGGTTGATTTTCTGTAAACACTTTGTAAGAATCTGAAAAAAAAAAACCACTTTATTCTAGTTAGTATATTCTTTAGTCTAGTTAATGTGCACTTTGAGTATTACCATTGTCATAGCAACACTGAACATTGCAATCTGCCATTGATATTGACACTATAAAAATCCATGTTGATTGATTGACTGATAGTTATTTTGACTACAGTGAAACTTGCCTAAGTCGACTTTGCCTAACTCGAATAATTTCTAAGTCGAACCTCTTTTATATGCCAAATTATTGTGTTTTCCATTAATTGACAATCTGTAAGTCAAATTTTATCTACGTCGAATAATTTTGCAATGGCATTATGGATTCGACTTAGGCAAGTTCAACTGTACATTCATCTTGAACCACAAGCAGACTAACTTTAGTTAATGAGTAAGTAGATTCTGTAATTAAGAAATATTCATTTTATTGTATACACTTTAGTAAGTTCTAAGCTTTCTACTGACAATAAAAACTTTTCATGTCAATTCTTTGACACATAATACTATTTTTGTATTCTTTGCATAGACCCTTAAAATTGTCTGGTTATGCTTTAGCAGCCAAAAAGTTTGTAAATCGAAAAAATCTAAACTGTTCCAATCCAGTTGATAACATATGTACTGTAAGAGCGGTTGCTGCATTGGTTGTTGGCCTCCCAACCTTGAGGTCAGGGGGTTTAAAACTCTCACTATGCAAGTCGCTTGTGTCCTTGGGCAAGGCACTTTATCTACAATTGTCTCTCTCTACCTAGGAGTATAAATGGGTACCTGGTAGGATATTGTGGCATTGACCATACTAGTTTCGTGCGCTGAGTACACACACACGACTAGGTATACTCCTCAGGGAGCAGAGAAGGTTTTCCTTTTGTTGGTTTGCCTTTGTATGTTATCCAGTGACCAGGCGTAATAACAGTCAGTGCTTTTGATCATTGATTTTGAATTGGTATTTTATAAATCTTTGGCATTATTATTATTATTATTATTATTATTATTATTAATACAATGACTTAGTTTAGTAGTTGATACTTTCTCAAGATTTGACAAGAGAGAGTTTCAAAAAGAACTGAAAACAAATTGAACAAACTAGTGAGGGAAGTTACATAAATCATTATATGACACTCACATCAGCTCTATCTTGTGCATTTGGAACTCCTATCTCAATTTCGCGATCAAACCTCCCTGGTCTTCGAAGCGCAGCATCTATCGCATCTGGTCGATTGGTGGCACCCAAAACCATTACATGTCCATTTTCATTCTAAAAGTAAACAAAAAGAAAAAAGAGAAAAAAAAGAGTATCAGTCTAAGTATTTTACCACTATGCATAAGACAACCAAAAAGTGTATACCTATGCTCAACTCTATTTTCCTGTTTATGAAAAGAAGTAATTTAATTGCAACATGTTTTACTGGACGAACAATACTAACAAAAACTGCCGAGAAGTTCTGTAAAATCCATCCTATTTCAATTATTGTAGTCTGGCCTGTGGAAACAGTGAACCAAAATTATCTACAGAGATAAAAAAAAACAACGCTAAACAGGTGATAACAGGTGTTTTTTTTATGACTTTCATCAGCTAATCTTGTATATACTATCAAAATTTGTTTTCCATTTTTTGGTTTTGGTTTAGAATTTTTTATTTCAAGGAATTGTTAACTGAGTTAGGATTTAAATTTTAATTGTTTATTATTATTATTATTATTATTATTATTACTATCCATTATTAGAAGTATATTATAGCCAATTCAAATTGCAGAGCGGTTAAGGCAGGGGCACATAACCTACAGCCATAATGTCGGTGCTGGTTCGAACGGCACGCTCGCCTTGTGGAGCAAGTCTTCTTGGATAAGGACTATAAACCATAGGCCCAGTGTACACAATGGCTCAAGTGCACTATAAAGAACCCAGTACATCTTTCGAGACATGTAGGGGGTTACCCCGGTGTAATGGTTCATCTCAAGCCCCTGCCCTCAACCAGATGCTGAACAGGTGTTGATGAGTATCTACATAGATTTAGAATTCAAATTATGAAGCTTGTATGGTAACCAGGGTCTGCTTATAATTGTATTTATCTTAATCAAGCAAACAAATTAGACAGAGGATGGTGATGATGTTACATTAGTTGAATTTGTGTAACCAGCTTTGTCAAAACCCGTCATTTTTTGCAATTTCTAATTTCCCACAAGCACCCAAAACGTTTGGGAATCAAAATCAGAATTTTGAACATTTTCAGGTTTTCTGGAATTTATACAACATTAGAACATTATCTTTCATAAATCTAACTAAAAAGTATATTAAAATTATTTTCTAAAATACAAATCCTAATAATAAACTATTGATTTTGGAATCTTTGGAAACTGTTTTCTCAAAACCTACATGGCTGATATCCAATTAATTAAATATTCATTACTTCACTGATAATCAACCAATTTCGATCAAATAAACACTGTTTTAAAAAAGAATTCACGCAGAATCTAAAAAACACCAAAAACTCAATTTGGAATTTTTCCTACAAACAGCTGATTTGCCATTTATCAAATGTTTAAGCTACATACCGAAGATTCCATGCCATCTAATAGTGTCAGTAAAGTGGCAACGATTCTCTTCTCCGCCTGACTCGTGACATTCTCTCTTTTAGGACAGAGAGAATCCAGTTCATCAATGAACACCAGACTTGGTGCCTTGGCAGCAGCTTCTTTGAATATTTCTCTCAGTTTTGCTTCAGTTTCTCCATAAAATCTAGAAAAATATGAAATCTAAAATCAATATATTTAGATAAATTATGATAGAATATATTCTGAAAAAATGTGTTAATAATAACATCAAAGCAAGCAGAGATTATAATAATCATAATTATGACAAAATTGGAGAGGAGTTCAATAGCTTAGTGGTTAAGATGCTTGCCTTCTGATCCCAGGGTCCTGGGTTCAATTCCTCACACAACAGCACTTTTCTCACGACTACAATCAACTCCACTCCCTAAGCCTCATAAAGAGACTTGGTTTATAAAGCATCATTCTCATCCTGTAATTGGCAAGTGTACTTGCTGTTGGGTGTAAGTAAGTAACATTGTGGAAATGTGACCTGCTTTTGTTTCAGACACACGCCACAATGCACAGTATTATTGCAGTAGTATTACTAAGCCTGTTTTGGAACGCCGTGTTATAACAATATTGCAGCTGTGGTTAGTTCTGACTTTTTCATATAGTTGGGAACATTCCCGCTATATTGCGGTAAAGTAGCCCAATCTAAATGTGGCTTAGCTGAAAAAATTCAGAAGGCATTGTTGGTAATATTTTCGCAATATTGAGATAAACAAAGCTATAATTAACATAATGAACAGCAATATTGTCAAATCTGGACCTAGCTGTGGCTCCGTGGTTAAGATTTTTGCCCTCCAATCTTACATTCATTCCTGACAAATTTTTCTCACAGCCAAGTACATGTGCATTATTCAAGCTTCATATAGAGGCTAAAAATGCTTTTTTTATTAAAAATTTAAACATACTTCAAATCAAATAACTTATTGACTCTATACAGACACCATTTACATCAGCGGCACTCAGGAGGTGCGTCAATCATAACAAATAACTTAAAAGAAAACAACTTAACTAGAAAAATACATTAAAAAAGCACCTTACTTGCTGATCACTTCTGGTCCATTTATAACCACCACATGAGCACCAACCTCATGAGCCACTGCCTTAGCAACCATTGTCTTCCCAACGCCTGGTGGTCCATACAGCAGTACGCCCTTCGGGGGCTGTATACCTGTGATATAAAAATGATGATGTAAACATTTTTTAACTGGATGATTACTGTTATGGAAATAAAGATACTGTTTGTCTTTAGATTAAAAGAATAGTAGCTGCAGCTCGAGTGTAGCTATACTGCTGTAGCTACAGAAGGGGAGTATTTATTTATTTATTGAACATATTTATACTGGATAACATATAGTCCTCTTTTATGAGACAAAATTATAGTATAAAAGTCTACAAGTTGCATATGATTAAAATAGACTTAATTACAAATATGAATAAAAATCTTAATCTAAAACACATGAATTCATACGACACAGCAACTTCTCTTGGGAAGCGGAGCAACGATGGCACCAACGGAGGGCAGGGGGAATTTCCCGTCTGTCAGACAGCATGAACCCTCCACTGTCCGACACCACAACGAGGCCATCAAATCAAAAATATAAAAAAATAATTTGCCTATATAAATAACGTTATTTCTTAATTGTCAATCCCTAATATTTTTTTATTCCAGGACCTGAATCGAGGGGCCCCTTTGTACTTTCTCTCCAGGTCAGAAACGTCAGACCCCCGTTGTCAAATTTCTGAAGTCACCGCGGAAGTGGACTGTTCTGTAGCTCTGAAGTTTGGAGAATATGAAGGTTTAGCTGTACCAGGGAGATGTAAAAAATAATTGTTTACATCTCCCTGGCTGTACTGTCGCCCGAGTGAGCTAGTATGGAGTGGGGTATATCCCACAAAAATGCTCAGTCATGTTTCTTTGTTGTTTGTGGGATCTTACCAATAATATCCAAGTGTAGGGAATGGTCCATTGTTCATAAAACTAAAAATCTTCCAAGTGTAATATTTAATAGCTTGCTGAAATTTAAAGACTTGAACAAAAATGAAATATCAATATTATCTTAAATAAATAGCTCCAGTTTCCAAATAGTAAAATACTGTTGTAATTAAACACTTACATTAAATAAGTATTTTTTCCTTTTTTTTTTCTCACCTTATTTACAATTTTACTCACCAAGATCTTTGAAGATTTGTGGATTTTTCAATGGTGCTTCGATCACTTCTCGCACAGTTCCAAGCTGCCTGGATATACCCCCAATCATGTCATAGGTCACAGCATCAATTGGCCTATTACCTTGATCTGTATTGTCTGAACTAGTTTGTATATGTATTTTTGTATTTTCGTTCACAATGAGGAAAGATAAGCACGAAGAATCAGGTTTCTCAGTGAAAATAATTTTCTTCGGAGTTGACGTTGATTTTAAATCATCATTTGCAGAAATGTTTAAATCTTGTACTTCTTCTCTTAGTTTCTCAACACTTTCATTCAAATCAAAGCCGTCCTTTTTCTCTGTGGTGTGGTCCATTACGGGACTACCAGATAATGGGAGTGAGGTGTCAGATATTGTATGACTATAATTATAATAATCTTTCGTTCTATTACAATGTTCCTTCAAATTTAACTCTGTCCGAAACACCTCACCAGTAACACTCTTGAGTTCTTTTACAACAAATTTGCAAGGCCTGCCATAGAAACAGGTTAAAATTTTATTTCCAACTGCAAACATTTGTCCAGAGAGATTTAATTCCATAAAACACTGAAGATCAGTGACAGAGGGCAGGCTTGTGATATTTGATCTAAAGTATAATACAATAAAATACAAAGAGCTTTAGCTGAGATAATTAAAGAAAAGACATAAAATATAATACAGCTAAACAGTAATGGAAATTCATATATGTAACATATTAACTTAATTAGAAACACTAAAATTTATAGCAACAAATATTTTGACTACACCAGTAGTCTTTGTCAATGCCTGACATAAAATGAACCAAAAAGATAGGTATAGATGAAACATTGCAAATTGAATTTAGAACATTTTATACACAACTTTGGATATTTATATAGCAAGAACTACAAATTATTTCATACTAACTTTATTTATTTACTTGAACTTTATTTAATGAGGATAGCCCATGCAGCTCACCATCATGTAGAGCTGATATTAAGGCCCCCCCCCCAACAAACAAATATAAAGTACAGTTAAAATATAAGAAATATGAAATAAGGATAATGCAATAATTAAGAAGGCAACATAAATTTGTAATAATAATATTTTAATAATATTTTATTCAATCTCAAATGGCAGCATTAACGCTGAATTACATGAGAATACATTAAAACTCGGAAATACAAAACCGAAAAACACAAAAAAGCACAAAAAGATTACAAAATTGAGAGCATTAAAATGAAGTTGAGACCTATAAAACTAGAAATAAGATAATATTCATTAGATCAAACATTAAAATTCTATTTACATAATAAGATATCAAAAAAGCACAAGAAGTAACAATTGAATTATGATTTATACAAAATTACACATTGGTAGATATAAAAATATAAACAATTTACATAAAATTGACTAGAAAAATAACTGTTAGATTTCATATTACTGTGTACTGTACAGTACTTAATGTTAAGAAAATAATACTAACTGGGGTTCAAGCATTAAGTATTCAGCTGGTAAACAGACATCATCAAAGTTTTCAAGTTGTACATATTCTCCAGAATTTAAGTTGTATGTTTCACACATGTTTGCGCTGATTCCTGCCTTGGTTGATGGGAAGTGTGCGCAGGGCCAGACAAGGGCAGAGAAAGTCGCATCTTCCTTTGGAAGATGGACTGTGATTGGACGGCCGATACTCATATTGCAGAGCTTCATTGTTTCAGCGTTTAACTGAATGAGTAAGTCTTTCATGGAATTTGAGATCTTCTCCAGACCTGTAAAGAATGAAGAGCCACCAAGGTATATTATTAAGCGAGAAAAAATGCAAAAGAACTGATGTGTACTCTACAGTACTTAATGTCTTAAAAAGAAGGTTATTGATAAAACAGTGTTCAAAATAAAACACAGAGGAAGAACTTGGCAGCACAGAGTCCTGTATGACATGCATTATTTGCTGGACAATATAAAAAAAAAGTGAAACATATTTTTATAAGTACGAATGTTATTGACGATGAAACCAAAGAGACGTATTGCAAAAATAGCCTAAGTTATAGTTGTGTTTACCTAGCTATGGTATGATTTATCAATCTGGCTTCTACCATGGGTCTGAAATCAGGCATCAGACCTCTGCACTCAATTTTAACATAGTTTTTATTTAATTTTAAATGTGAGTGGGGTAACCCCTACATCAAACGAGTTTGTTGGTTGTCCACAGAAGGACCACAGAAAGCACCCAGTGATTGATTTTGGTACTATTTATTCTACTAATATGGCCTAAGATTTTGCTAATTTTCAAATCATCCCTGTGCACTTTACCCAGGGGTTGCATTTTTGTCTTTAATTTATGGAAAATGTATTCATCAAACTTTTAATACAAATTTTTTTTTTGTATTATTTTGTTTTTCTCAAGGGCCAAACTAATTGGCCCGAGGGCCGCCTATTATTTAAGAATCAGGGGGCTAGATAAAGACAGGCGGTGTACAACGTTTCTTCCGCAAACAAGTTCGGCCACCACAATGTATGGAACACACTTTGTATTGAATATTTTCAGTCAATTTGATTCAGTATAGCGACGGCCGCTGTCTGTTCGAGAGACCGATCAACGGTAATCACCCCCTGACCTCACCTGACCTGTGTATTTGCATATCCTGTGTCCAGGTGTGCAGACAAGGGCAAGTCAGGAGGCCTCGGGAAATCCTCGTCACTTGTACTGTACACTGGATTTCACGCAAGATATTGCTGAGCATATGCTATCCGATACATTTAGTATTGTATTGAATCCCGTACGATTGGAGTACAGAACTACCTATTGGAGTACTCCTGTGCCCTGCATTTGGAATGCTGTGCTATTATATATTGGAGTATTTATCGCTGCTATACGCAAGATATCATATTGGATTAAGGTAAGCTCCACTCGGTATTATCCTTTGTATCACAGTATATATAGGCGATAACCTGATCATTAAAAAATTTAATGGGAATGAATATTTTTAAAAAATTAAAATTTAATGGGAATGAATATTAATCCAAGATTACCCATGTGGATTCAATGTTTTTTAACAAATAGACAACAACATGTTAAAGTAGGAAAAACGTCAAAATGTAATACAAGTAGACTGGTACACCTCAAGGATGCGCCTTTCTTCCTCTTTTGTTTTCAATATTTACAAGCGAATGTATCAGTTATTCAAGGAATGTTAAGATTATTAAATATGCCGATGACATGGTGATCTGTGGTTATCTTAGTAATGACTCGGTCGTGTACGAAAATGAAATTGGTAATTTTCAAGATGGTACCAGGTTAACTACCTTACCCTTAACATTAGTAAAAACAAAAGAAATTATCTTTGGTTTTCGGTTGCAACATCCGGAACATAAAGATGTAGACATTAATGGTAATAATGTTGAGAGAGTCAGTGAAACCTTGGAGTTACGATTAATGAAAAACTAAAATTACAATTTGTTAAATGTTGAGAGAATAACTTTTCTACCAACCTGTGATTGAGAATGCGCTTATTTTTGGCATTGTTTGCACCTTTGGTGATTTTGGTGTTAATAATAAGAAAAAGATGGAGAGGTTGAGTGAGGAAGATGGCATGTTACGAGTATTTTGCCGTGTTGGCTTTCCAACAATTTATTATGAATTGATGGCCTTCAATACTTGGCTGATTGCGTATATAACAGTACAGTAGGTGGAAGTGGGTCTCTTCAGCGTTGGCTACTACAGTAGGGCGAAACGTGAAACGTTGGTGTAAGCCTGGAAATCGTCTCATTGCGGCTAGTTCTGCTCATTGGAGGGTGAGATTGAACTGAAAGACACACCTCGTTGAATGAGATAACCTGGAATTAGCAACAGATTGAGCCTGGGTGTTCTGGCCTTGTAGAGCGATTGTGGTACGACGACAGGAATTGCTTCAACCGATTCAAGCACGTGGGCTGTGGATTGTAAAGCTAAGCCGGTTGGATGCCGCTAAAGGACGCGTGGTATGGTAGCGACGCGTACACAAGCCAAGCCAGTAGTTAGTAAAGGACTTGAAAACATATCCTTAATGCTTTATGTTATGCTGTATGTCTATACGTTAGATGTACTTAAGAATTATTACTTTATAATTTATATGCGAAATTGTAGTAGCATTGCATGCCTGTATGTAGGTGAAACTGTAGTATTCTTTACCCCATACATCCATACATTTGATGCTTATACATTCGAGAAACCCAAGTCTCAATGTAGTATTGATCTTGACGCTGTGCATCCATACGTTAGATGCTCATTTGTTCATTTGTTTGAGAAATTAAACCTCAATAACTATTACCTCGTATTGTATCTTTATTGTCGTATACCCACAAAGTGCATAGTGGTGGATGATGGATACCTGATCGTTTACATCGGATCCTAACTAACTTGTAACATGGCACAAAGATGTATAGGAATAGAATTAGACTATTTTGAAAATATTTATATTAAAAATGTTAAAATATGCTATGCAAAATACTTAAAGACCGATCTCATCCACTTTATAATTTGTTTATTTTCATGAGGTCTGGAATTAGACTACTGTAAGAGCACTTAATGCTAAGCGTAATAGATTTCGATACTTGTTTGTGGCAAATGCCATCCACTTATACAATGAAGGTGTTGTTAGATTCAATGGTAACTGAATACTGGATAGCGGTATTAATTTATCTTATTGTTTACTTTAGCTGTTTCTACTGTAGGGCTTCTGATGTTTTTCGTGGTTTGTGAATTCCCATTTTTAAATCTTTTACTGTATTTTTGTATGTCAATGGAAGAGGAATTTCCTTGTCATTTTTTTTGCAAGGACAAATAAAGTTATTTATCTTTATCTTATCTTAATTATTTTATTGGTGCTGCGAGCAAAAGGCTTGCCAATGTAGTTTAATTAGGATAATTACTACATTGGCGCTGTGAACAAAAGCTTGTTTTTTAGTGCTTGTGTGGTATACTAAATTACTACTGTACATTGGCCGGATGATGCCCAAGGAACACTGTATTGCAGTTCTCACCAACCCTGGACAGGCACTTTTATAATTCAGTTCAAATTCCTTGGCTAACATCAAGTCAAAATATACAGTATATTCCCTTACTCTCATAGGAATAGATGGAAAGGATAAGCCTACCCAAGTGACATCATCATCCGCCGATGAGGTGGATGTGGAGTTAAATGCGTCCTCGTCGACTCACCTATTCCGCTACCACTGGAGCCGCTACCACTGGAGCCGCTACCACTGGAGCCGCTACCACTTGCAGAATGTTTGCCAGTGAAGTCGTTGATGGAGCCTGCAGCGGAGAGCCATCCAGTGGACAGCTACTGGAGCAGCGTGGCTACACTCAGTGACCTGGAGCGGGCAGAGCCATCACAGGGTGACATCTGTCTCATGTCTGTGGTGGGAGGCGCTGCAGTTTACTGTGACCCTCAAACCTACTCCACGGCACGGGAAATCAATTTCATCACAAGGGACCTGCACTTCAACGTTGCTGTTGGAATCCATCCGAAGCAAACCGACTCTATGCACTCTCAAGGATGAGAGAGGTGAAAATATTAGGGGAAATCGGCCTTCACCATTCCAGGCCTCCCTCTGATTGGTACTGCCAAGAAAGTTTGTTCAGACAGGTATTGAACCGGTGCTATGCTCATCACCAGCATCAGGTTGTGTGCTTACATCTGAGGGTTATGGCCGGGGACCCTAAAGCAAAGGAATGTTACTCGCAAGCCCTGGACATTATGAGGCTGTTCCGCATTCCGCGAGAGCAGAGAGTATTCTTACACAACTATTCCTCTACCGTCGCCATTGCCGATGCCTATCGCCGCCATTTCCCTGCCACATATTTCAGCTCTTCAGGCATGCCAGCATATAGAACCCACATATGACCGACGGTTGCTGATCGAGTCAGGCGGACCACATTTTGCACCGGCAGGTCATCAAGTTGATGCACCTCATCTCCTGTGGGCGACAGCAACAGCAGTCGGGGAGGTGCTCGGCCGGGATCCCAGGCAGAGCTTAGATCTGACTTGGAAGAACATTGAGACATCTTCTAGTTCAATTTGTATCCTGCAAAGAAGTGTTTATTTTATTCTTATCTTTTGTTGAGGAAACTTTATTTTATTGAGACCTGGATGATTCAGCATAGTGAACATCCAAGAAAACTACTTCCTGCATTCCCCATTGAGGGCATCGGTGTACGTTCACCGGGCTTCCTTTACAATCAGCAACAAAGCGAGCACATATATTATTCAACTGATTTCATACAGGATATTATGAGCTCTTTTCAAGTAAAGGAGGAGTGTAGTGACGGCCGCCGTCTGTTCGAGAGACCGATCAATGGTAATCACCCCTGACCTCAGTGTCTGTGTATTTGCATATCCTGCATCCAGGTATGCAGCCAAGGAGGCCTCGGGGAATCGTCGTCACTCGTACACTGGATTTCATGCAAGATACTGTTGAGCATATGCTATCAGATACATTTAGTATTGTATTGAATCCTGTATGATTGAAGTACAAAACTATCTATTGGAGTACTGCTGTGCCCTGTAGGCTGTAATTAGAGTGCTGCTATACGCAAGATATCCTATTAGATTATTTTAAGGTAAGCTCCACTCAGTAAATCCTTAGTATCAGTAGGCCTAGGCCAGCTAGAATTGTAGGCATAAATAGGCGATAATTAATACATAATACATCACTGATTGATTGACATTGCCTTGGGTAGAGCAGACACCCACGAGAGACAAATTTCGAATCGTTTTCAGACGTTCTGATCTAATTGTAAAATAAAAACCCTAGCAAATTATCCTAGCTAGGCCTACCTTTTTCAACCTGTTGACATACTTCGGCGTTGAAAACCTGATCTTGAACATAGCTGAGATTGAGATGATCCGAGAGCCTCCTAGACAATTCTCTGCTACAGCTCCCCTGTAAATGCTTCTCAAGCTCTTTTTGGTAAATATACACAGAGCAAATGTCACATTTAATCCATTCTGCTCTCTGTGATTTCTTTTTAGCAGACATTCTCACAGAAATAAACAAATTAAGATATCACCTACACAAACTCATTTCATGTCACAGCCATGGACGCAGCCATCTTGAAAAGCGCCCTCTATATAGTCGAAAAGATCGTGTCCAAATTGCGCCCTCAGTTTTGGATTTGTTTAAAAACTTTATTTGAGTACATTACGCAACATTTAATTTGTATTGAAGGCCTAATAAACTGTGAAAGAGTTCACCAGTTCTTCATTTCGTTCTTTTTTTAGCTGATTTCTACTAATAATAACATTTACTTGTACGTTGCTGTACAGGTCTCCCTCCAATTAAATACCACTTTTTGAGACCAGGGTTTCCATAGTCTTTAGCAGCTTTGGTTTCTAACTATAAGAATAAAAGACAAATGTTAATTTGGGACCACAGAAAAGTGGTCTTTAATTGGAGTGGCCTCTAATTGGAGAAGTCGTTTAATGTATTTCATGTACATTCTGTATTTCCCTTCCCCTTAGTGTTTTTTTTTTCTTTAATAAATTGAAATAAAATGTGTGCATCTCACCTCTTTGTCAATGAAGTCGCTCGAACAACATGGAAGATGGCAAAAACATACAGATATTTATATACTTTTGATTTTTCTAAAGCCTTTGACAAAGCTGGACATCAACGTCTCATCACAAAACTTAAAAGAAGAACTTAAAGTTTCACCTTTTTGAGAAATGTTACTGAGTTTGTTTTCTCCTGCGCCTTTGATAAATTTTTGAATTGGCGCTACATAAATGTTTATTGGAATGGTGTTGCCTCTGGTGTAATATCCCAGTGTTATCTGGGGTACCACAGGGGTCAGTTATTGGACCTGGTCTTTTTCTGTTATTCATAAACGACATTCATGTAAATCTCAGATCACAGTTTCGGCACTGATATATTCTGCGATCACTAGCAACAATGATACAATCAATCTCCAAGAAGATCTACATCTTCTTGACCAATGGAGCTCAACCTGGCAGATGCAATTTCATCCAGACAAATGTGGATTTATCAGTAGGCTTTCCTCTTTATATAATTCTGTTACAAACAATGAGCCATTAATTTATATATTTCACAAACCTCTTCATTCATTTTTAGCCCAAGTTAAACTGATCTTTTAATCATTCACCTGCTCTGGAATGGAATTTTATTGAATTTTCTTATAATGTTCCTTGTATATAATATTAACTATTGTAAATTGATTTAATTTGAATATTTTTGTACTGTTCATAATATTTTTGAATGTTTTTATTTTGATTTTATCGATTTTCTCGCTGAGATTTTATATTTTATTTATTGTATGATCCCTGTTATTGGCGTTTTCGCTTTTGGGGTGAAATGAAATGAAATAAAATAAATAAACAAATAATAAATAAGATTGAAATAGTACAAAAAAGAGCAGGCAGCGCAGATTTGTTGTTAACAATTATGAGCAGAAAGCAAGTGTAGCAGAAATGTTAAAATGGCTGGAGTGGGAAAATCTTGAAAACAGAAGGAGAACTGCTCGCCTTTTACAAAATTCATAAACGCCTTGTCGCCATAGACATGCCTCCTACCTCCAAAGGGAATACAAAAGAAAAAAGAAGAGAAAATAGCCAAACAAACCGTATTCTCTCTTCAACAGAAGATTACTTCAATAAATCATTCTATTCTAAGACTGCAGTTGCCTGGAACACATTGCCTGAAGAAATAGTTAAAGCTTCATCTGCCTCTAACTTCAAGAACTTATGACTAAGCAACCCCTGAAGCAGCAGAGTATGACACCCAATTAAATCAAAATTTCCATACATTTATTAGAATAGATGCTGCTACCACTAGAGTGTCTGAGAGTGAGTTGGCTGGTGTCCGCACCTTAAATCCCTGGTGTACGGCACAGTGGCAATCAGATTATTCTGCACGGACAAATATAAACTTAATTCCAAGGGTAGTTTAAAAACTTAAAAATAACAATAGTAAATACTGCACAAACTGGTATGGCACTCTTGGGAGGGGGGGGGGGAGAGCTATTGGGCCAAAGCCTTCTATTATAAAGTTGGGACATAAGAAGTCTATCAAACGGTTATACTACGCATTATAACTATTCAATTTAAATGCCAAAGGTGTACCACTGCAACGCACTCCAATGATAATTAATCCATTTAACTCATGGATTAACAATTATTCAAAAACAAATATACAGCTAATCATTTTATTTTGCAATTTAGTTTCTTTTTTGTAGAACCACTGATACGTATTTATAACTCTGATACGTTATTTTTCTGACATAATTCACTACCAAATGTGGTTTTCCTCCCGAAGCCGACGATCGTGTGATTATGAGTTTCCTATTTATCACTTCCAATGCGGCCTGGGGCGGTAAGGCAAGCCTGCTAATGACTTTTTGGTCCGACTGCCGACGAGCTTTGGCCGAAGGGGGGGGGGGGGGGGGGCGAAAGTTGGGCTGATCGAGGCAACACTATTTGGAGTCCTTACGAAGTCGGTTTTACTCACCAGAACTACGACGTTCCCGACTGATACACGATACACGATATATTTTAACTGCATGCCTTTAGAGAGACGAGTGCATTCATTTAGTTGAGATTTAAAAAAAAAACATGTCAGCGCAAAAAATGAGTTTTGAGTGTTTGGTATGGCAAGTTGTAGTATTAATCTTACACCATTATTTTTATGATGAGTGGCATGATGTATATAATTGTATTTGATAGGTGAATCAGTTCCAAGCAAATTCAATAAAATCTGCAAAATGACGAGCATGTTATTGAAACGAATCATTCGACTACAACACTGTTCGGTAATTAACCTATACACATAAGCTGAGTGAATACTATTAGCAAACAAAGCAAATGAGCAAATGACGTTTAGGTCTCTGAAATTTTGGAAGATCTTCATAAACTATTTTAAATAAAGAAAATATACATTTACACTACCGGAACACGTTCTCCCAGTAAACAATTAAAATAGTCTTCGTGGATATTACGAAGGCAAATGATTGAGATACACGTTCTGATAAAATATCTACATTTTGTAATACAATTTATTATAAATAAACTTAATAATCTATAATATAATACTTTATAATTATCTTGAAATCAAATTTAGCGTGACATTCTGTGGATAAACAACTAATCAGGAAAAAGTGAATTATTGTATGCATATTGGTTGGTTTATGATAATAATAGCCAATCAGAATTATGAATTCGTCTAAGATCGGTGTTACAAATCACTGTCAATAAATAAATACGTAAAGAGACGCAGTGATATTCAATATTTAAAAAAAATATATGTTTCTAATCATCAGTAAATATCTTTAACATTTATATCACTGGCGTGTCCGTCATTTTAAAAGACACTTACTTAAAAAAGCACATATTATTAAAACTTTACCGTACCGTATCTTCATTGCCATCATAATAACATGTTCTGACGTATTATTTTGACGTTTTGTTCACCTGTTGGTCTTTTCCCATCACTGGCAATCTTTCATGTCATTGATATTTTATTGTATTTTGCCTATGTGAAGTCAAATAAATAAACAAATAAATAAACACCTAATCTTACGTTTCTTTCAGAAGTGCATATGATTGATTTTCTACTATGTAAAACTAATACAAAACACATTTTGTATTTTAAATATTTCAAATTTTCAAATGAAATGAAATGTTATTTCCATTTTATTGGACCGAATAAATTGGATCTTGAATCTTGATTCCTAGCAAATAAATGTTTTAAATTCAAATTTGTTTTAAAACTAGGAGCTCTACGAGTGAAAAAGACAAACAGAAATAATTACATCTTAGAAGTAAAATTATAAATTAGTAATACAAAAAATATGTCTCCAATCATCAGCAAATATCTAAACTCATTCATCCCATACCCCATAAGAATGTGCAATGAATCTCTTTATCAATGAATATGCAATACTAGTCAGCAGTTATGTCTGCTTAGTCAAGAACTCAAATATATATGTTACTCTTGCAACTCATGTTTTATATTTACTATCCACCATACTCCATCAAAATGTGTAATTAATCTCAATTATCGATTCAATTTCGTTTTACTTCCTGCAAATTACTTTTTATATTTTCTCCATTAATTTTATGATCTGGAGTACATTTTTGTGTGTTGTATTTTACCGTAGTATTTTAAAATTTTAACCTCTTTTTTTATTCATCACAAAATCAGTATATTATTTTTTTCCTTTTAATCTATAAAAGATGAATTTTTTCAATCCCGAACAAATTAAAAGTTAAGAGTAGTTTAGTTGTTTAAAATTATCACTTTAAGTGAGCTTTATAAGATTTCAGTACTAAAGACGGTACTGGTGTATTGCCTCTGTTATAGCTAGGCCTATACTTATTAAAAACGAGCAATTCAATTTTAAAATTAATTTTTTAGCGAGCTTTCTCAAGACCATGAAGAGGTAACGTTGTATCTTTATGCCTCTGTTACATCTATAGGCCTATACTAATTAACGATGGTAATATCCACATCGCCGCCCACACCGATCAGATCCGCTGATGTGAATGTGACAATAACATCTTTCACGCCTAGCTTTTGTTTGGCAGTCACTTCCGTCTCGTAGCTGACCGTCTCACCGGGATTCACATTCCTGGATGTAAAAATAGATATATTACCAAATTAATAAGAACGATAAACTCGTTAATATTCCGAAGGCTCAAGGTGCTGGAATGTAAAAAACACGCCCTCTACGGCGAATAAGAAACCACCTAAAAGCACAATTTCCAAATGTTGCTGCTCACCACTCCCTTTATATTCATCATTTCAGTAATAACCGTATATCGTTGTATTCAACCTCCTCCTCTTTTCTAAATAATTTTTTTTGAAATTTAATATTTAATGTATATATAATATTCTGACTTTGTAAAGAAAGTAGGCTTATACTCAGAAATAGATGTTTATATTCTTTACTACAAATAAATAAATATTCTAATTTAGCAATTTCGGTTTGCCAAAATGTTAACCACAATTTAACAAATTGGCTCCGCCTACTTCAAATTATACGTAATGTATGACAGATATGTCCTTAATTAGTATTAATGAGGACGTGGAACCGTTCCCATGAAATCATACAAATTAGCCAATTTACATACGGCCTCTTATGTCATTGGTTGCGATTTTAATACTTTTATTTTGTTTTGTAATAACCGTCTCTTATACAAAATATTAACTACCTAAATGGTTGCTTCTTGTATCCAACGATCGCTGATCCGTCAAAGTTGAAATAACAGCTCTGCAACTTGATGTTCAACGGATTAGTAAACGTAGCCTTAGCAACAAACTTTGCTCCTTTAGAAACAGTTGCTGGTGCCTAGAAAAAATCATGTGTTAAACAACATATTAACTTTATAAATAGTAGGGGCCTATAGTTTAGCTGGGCAACTGCAGCCAATGCCTACAATACGCTCTCCGCGAATGCATTATAGGGATCAGCAAACCACTACTCCACAGATCACATATAGACCAATAGAAAGAAGATATATAATCCATATACAACATCTCATAGAATGTTATATAGTTAATGGCGCTCATTTACTTTCAATTCTTCATGGCAAATATTAGGATCAAATTATAAAACCAACACTCGTCTGAGTGTTTATAAGGTGTTATACTTAAGAGTTTTTGATCTTTTTGTTTTGACTAATCAAAAACTTATACAGATACAGAAGATACATACGCGGTGTGATTTGTTTGACCTTTGACATAGACATGCACAGTTGATACTACGTGAAGCTACTACACGAATATGAATTGTACCTAATACTAGGTGGAAAAGTGGAGAGGTAGCCTTATGTTTGGAGGTTTCCACATTCCAATTTCAGCAAATACTTTTCTCATGGACTAAAAAAACCACTTAATTCTCTAACTAAGCATTATAACAAGACTGGGTTTATAGATCATCCATCACAGATTAGTATTTCTCATTCAGTAAGTTCTGAGTCACTCATTGATTAGACTGAAAATAAGTACATAAACAAACCGTAACAGTAATTGTCGGCTTCTTGAGTTTATAGTCAATGCCCTTAGTGTACAACTGTTCAGTCTCCAGCATCAAGACACTAATGGAAAAGCGAATTCCCGCGTGGTCGACAAGGTTGTGCAGGTATTCTTGTGCTGTTATTTTTAGGCGGTATTCACCATCTGACTAATTATAGAACTATATCCCTATATTTCGTATTTACCTTTGCGTACGTCATTATTTTCAACAATTAAAGGTGAAAAAGAGGTTATTTATTTAGACATGGTAAAAAATAATTTAACTTTACATTACCTTCTTCTGGTTTCTGTCTCTTATACACATCTAGATGTGTATAAGAGACAGGTTTATATGTATTGAAAGTTGAAAATTAAAATTTAGTGGTCCCTACTGAATCCTGGGCCTTGTTGTTCCCTGCGTTCATCAATCATTCTATTCTGATTTTATAACAGCGTAAACTTATATTGTAGTGTACCTCCATGTGAGGCAAGCTTAATCAGCTCCAAATCTCGTTTAACCTCTTTCGCTCGGACTCCAGTGTAGTAAACTGAATCGGCCGTGACAGAGACTCCAGCGGAACGCTTCTCATCACTCTCACTGTGTAGGAGCACAACCAGCTCAACATCTTGACCAATCATGACATCTTCTGGTGTGACCAATTCCACTTGCACATCTTTCTTGATATCACGAAACAGCTTTTTGACGTCACTGACATATTTGTTGACATTACGTAGAGTAAAATATTCGCTAACCGAACCTGCACAAAAGATTATATTCGTTAATTTAACATTTATTGACGAATTTTTTAACAATAAGTGGCTGTCCCTGAGGCAATCGGGAAGGCTGTCTGATTCGACCGGGCAACCGGCCTCACCAACTTGTCTGCGATAGCGTGGGATTTTATGAAAACCAGGCTAAACTTAATATGACGTAATTCCGGGCACGCACTGCATATTACGAGGATCGTTCGGGCGTGAGCACTTGGCGACGGGACGCCGTCTGCTTACTTCGGTATTATGACTGACTTACCTTAAGACCCGTTTAAGAACCTGAACCGTGGAGGCTTGCGCGCAGTGCGCAAGCCTCCACAAAATCAGGTCGGCGGACTACAGTCTGGCGCAGATGTACCTGGCTTTATTTTCATTTTGAGAGAATTGAATTTTCATGACAACAGGAGTCCAACAGTACTTCTAAACAGTGGCAGCTCTAGGATATATATTCCGGGTGGCTAAGTTGTCCGACGGGGGGACTTGAGCTCGTAGGCTCACGCTGGGGAAAGGAGTTTAGTGGGGTTCCCCTCCCAAATGAGATTTTCTTTAGGAATAACAACCTCTGGATGGCCGGAAATGGCACTCTCAAACTGTGACAGACATGTGCTGGCTTGGTGTGCGCCTATTATACCGTACGTTTTATTGTCTGACTGCCCGACGAGTTCTGTCCGGCGGGGGTGGGGGGCTTGACCTGTCCGGTGGGGGGACTTAATCCCCTGTCCCCCGCTGGTGCCGCCACTGCTCCTAAAGCTGTTGAAATACAAACGCTTTCAAATAATATGGTCTAACAATCTATTTAGACAACCTAATATGCTCACCTACAGTAGGACTAATTATAGAACTATATCCCTATATTTCGTATTTACCTTTGCGTACGTCATTATTTTCAACAATTAAAGGTGAAAAAGAGGTTATTTATTTAGACATGGTAAAAAAGAATTTAACTTTACATTACCTTCTTCTGGTTTGTACTGATCTGTGATTTCGAACTTTTCAAACTTCCCTACAGCCTTAGTAACGACCATGTATCCAACTACTGCCTCATCAATGTCAAACGGCGTTGGGGGCTACAATGAATACATTGATATTAGTTTACCAATATTGATATTATTATTATTGATAAAGATGCTTACTTTGATAAAGGTAAATTGTTGTGGAAATTGCCGATAATGTCACGTACTTACCTTACTTAAATCTTTATCAAACTTCCATTTCACCGTCGTAGCGTTAACCTCAGCAAAGACAAACTTTGTGTCGTATGAAAGTTGGACATGCCCCTTCCTAATGGCGATCAAGGGAGCTGGACCCATCTGGTAAATTCCTGATTAATGTATATATAGGTTTACTAGTTAATAATAGAAAACAAATCATCGGACAACAATAAATTGATATAATAATATGGCTACTTAAAATGAAAGAACAATAATTAGAAAAATAATCAATACTGTATATCATTAATTTCATTATCACAACCATAAACCAAAATCTTTATCAAACTTCCATTTAGCCATCATGCGTTAACCTCAGCAAAGACACACTTTGTTGAGTATGAAAGTTGTAGCGTTTGGTAAATTTCCGATTAAAAAATATGTACAGTACTGTATAGGTTTAATGGTTAATAATTAAAAACAAACCATTGGACTGCAATAAATTTGACAAAATAACATGGCTACTTAAAATCTAAGAACAATAATTAATATATCATTACTTTTCAATAAGGTATCACAACCATAACCAACATTATTAATCTGACAGATATGAATAATAATGCACTTATATTTGACACGTTTTTGAAACACTGAAATAAAAATAACTGGAGTACGTAAATACAAACCAAAACTAGTTTCCTGAGGAGTCGCATCGAGAGCTTGCCAGCCTCCATATCCAGACGGCAAATCAGGTCGAGCCATCCAAGCATCAACCCAGCAATGAAAATTCCTTTATTAATCATAACACAGACAGACATAAAGTCAGACACAACACTATATATTACAAATTTTGATAAATGATTTATTTGAACAGAGATCAATTTTTTTTTGTTTATCACTAAAAAAAATATATATATGATAACAGGTGTAAAGAACAGACGAAGTGATGATGGATGAAGATGAAGGTGTTAATGAAGATGAACAGATTTAAAATAAGCAATTAGTAGAGCTCCGCATAGTACACTATAGAAAAATTATTATACGAAGGTTAGATTTAATGCTTGAACAAATTTCATGTTGAAAAAATAACAAATGAATAAATTATCATGAAAAAATATAATTGAGTTGATTTTGATTAATATGAAGATGGAGATGAGACGAAGGTTGTGGTAAATATGAAACTGAAATTGAAAGTGAAGATAATGATAATGGATATAGCTAATGTTATGCCCAATTATGCAGCAACAGCTGCGTGTCTAAGTTGAATTACTTAAGTCTAGATTGACCTCATAAAATTATAGTGTCGAATCGAGAAAACATGGTATTGTTATACTATACTATACTGCAACAGTATCGGTTGGCTTTGTTTAAGAATATGGTACAAAAATAACTTAGTATTCAGACACATTTGGGCAGGGGAGGAGGTGTTTGGAAAAACTGGATAATCAAAATCCATTTTACCATATAAAATGAGTAGGCTAAAATGTTTTTATTAGGCACAACTGAAGGTCTGAAAAGCTTATATCACTCCCCACCACATCCCCAATAGACCTTTGCGCTTAGCTCTACCCCTCGGTTAGGCTACTGCTCCTAAGGTCCCACAAAGACAGTGTAAAAACTTACGCAAATACGTGCCTTTGTGGAACACGTGTGTTTCAGGACACGCGCGTATTCCTAGCCTTGCTCTGGGTCAGTTGTCAAGTTTGACTGACACCCCATGAAAGGTCCATTAATGCGCTTCCCTAGAGTATTCTTAGTTATGAAATTGTATTCCCAGTCATTCACCTACCACCATGTACCCATTTATACTCCTGGGGGAAGTTGATAGTATCTTGGTCAAGGGCAGATAGATTGTGACTATCGTCGGTCTCGAACCCACAACCCCCTGATTAAAATCCCAATGCCTTCTGCGTCGCATGCTTCCACAATATTAGCTTAACATAGACAGTAGGCTTAATCGGAATGTTCTTCGCCACAGAATGTAAAAAATCATTGAAATGCAAAATATCATAGCAGATATCCTAATAGCTCGCGTGCAATGCTGTAAATAATAATCAGCGCACAGAATAATATTCGTATTGACCTTCACCAATGATGCAGCTACTGAAATGTTCATTAACAAATCGTACTGCCTAAAGAAAGCATTGTGCTCAGAACCCAGCCCTGTTTTGTCACATCTGTAATATAATAAACATCCGACTTGCCAACAAACATTCTAACTACTGACATGTCTATTTGTGTTACGATATACGAGGCTGTTGGAGTAAATTACAGTATCATTCTACAGGAAACGTTTGCTCATATTTCGACAGACGTTTGTAGATTAATATAAGGATACTAATATTATAATAATCCGAGCCTACCAAATGCTATCTTCGTCAAGTTCCGGCATTGGCTGCCCGTTACTGTCGTAGTGCTTGTCAACGAGACAGTTAAAGTCGGTATCGTGGGCCGAGCCAGTATTGCAAACGTTACGTGCTGGTATACCAATTGCCCTATACACTGAAAAAAAAAAATAATTGTAAAATTTGATGGTCAGTGGCGTAACGCCTATGCGCTCTCGGGCGGCGGTCTAACTCTAGCACCCTGATGCAAAAGAGTTTTGTTGATACATATAACAGCATAATTGTGTCTCTGACATCAACTGTATCATACATCCAGTGACGGATTAAAGTGGAGACAAACAGAAATTATATTCAAATTTAAAGTCGGTGAGTGCCATTTCCAGCAGTCTAGAGGTGTCATAATCAGAAATTGTCTTACCTCAACCCCAACCATGGTGGGACTGAAGTGGTATTCTCCATCAGTGAAACAGACCCGCCACTGATATCATATCATTTATTTCGTCGTTAAAGCACAATGACAAAGTAATACAGTAATTGCCCCGGTCTCATAAATCCCCCTGGTTGCGTCACTGATAGTGGTAATAACATTAATTAACATGTAGGCCTAATTGGATATTCCTCCTACGTACACACGATCGAAATCTTAATCATTGGCATTAAAATGACGAACACATTTACCAACATAAAAACCATATCATTGTTCAATGTTGGGATTCTGGTGACGGCAAGCGCATGTTGAAATCATCGATTTGTCAAAATCATTTTTTAAAATAGAGAAAAAAAATTAAGTCTGAGAGTGCCATTTTCGGCCATGACTGAGGTGCCATAATCATAAATGTTTTTTATGTCTCAGCCCCAACCATGGTGGTGCTGAATTGTTCAAAATCCTCTATCTGTAAAGGTGACTCTCTGGGCTCCTTTTAATTCTTGGATCCCCCATTGGTTATCAGCCTATCACGTTGCCTACCTGTTGTAAGAAGTGCGGCAAACACCCAGCATTGGCCGAACATCACAGGCAACTTGGTTTTGTAGAATTCTTCGATAATAGCAGAACTACTGGTCCAGGCGGTCGGTTCGGTACCACCCTCGTAATCGCCACTCCAGTTCCCGACAAGAACACCATCATTATCTAACGAATTCATCTATATAAAAAAAAAATACCCTAGATAGGTCTACTCGATTAAGCATTGCAGCACTTATACATTTTAAAAGCTTTCCCCAAGTATTTCAAATTTAAAAACAATAATTGAGAAGAAAATTGAGAAGAATTTTGAGTCTAAGAGTGCCATTTCCGGCCTCTAGGGATGGCATAATCATAAGTTTTCTTCCCTTAGCCCTAACCAAGGTGGGGCTAATAGTAGCCTAGTATAGACCCTCCATCTGTGAAAATCCCTCACTGGGTTCCTGGATCCGCCATTGATGTCCTTAATAATGTAATTTTTAATTATTTGAGGATTGTTTTCAATAATTCCCAATCTTAAAATTACACCATTGTACCAAATTTTGTTGTACATAGGCTTTAATTGTTACACATTTTGTTGTACATAGGCTTTAATTGTTACAACATTAGTAGGCTATTATAAATAGTCCATGGTAAGCTGGTTTAGGATTTTCATGTGTGCCAATCACACAGCGCCCTTCTGTCACCTGGGCCCCATTGGTCCACCACTGCTGTCTGACAACAGTTAGAAATGCTCACTTTACAATATAATGTACTGTATTAGATTACCATGAAATGAATATAGCAAGTTGTTAGATCGTTCAATATTGAATATAAACAAAAAAAAAAAAACGCTTGATCTTGGAATCTAATAATTAATAACTCCGTTTAATAGTTTCATAGGTAATCCAAGAGAGACTGTCAAAGACTCACTATATAATTGTGCTGATGACCTTTGACCAAATCAAACAAATTAGAGAACGATATTAAATCATAACAAAACGTGGTAAGAAGTTTGATATGCGCTATATAAGTATACAATAATAATAATAATAATAATAATACCAGTGATGAAAGCATACGAGCAACGAATACGGGATCACTAAACGACCGATTCTTCAATCTTGATTGCGAAAGCAGTTCAAATACACACTCCAAGACGAAGTCTTCAAACTAATTGAGTAAAACATATTTAGCTATTTAGTCAGAAATAACATTATAAATACGTATTTTTCTATAGAAAACATTTTTACTAAAACTGGGAACGTTGTTATAAAGTGTCTGTAAGGTGAGATATTATTATCTGAAATCAGGGGTTGCACTACGAGAACTGTTCCAACCCCCCCCCCCCCACACACACAGTCGGAGAGGAAAACACAATTCTTCGGGCAAAAGAAAAAATATATAAGTCTATGTATTTTACGTACTAGTACTATAATACTAGACTATAGAGATACATCAAATAAGCCTTAATTGGAACCCTAAATTGTCAAAACTAGTATGTGAAACGTCGCGATTATTTCAGATAAACGTCCAGGAAAATTATTTTTAAGGACCTTTTTAAGAAGCTATGCTGTAAATTTACGGATATTTAAGGATTACTTTTTCTATCAATTAAGCTGAAACAATTATAATCACGTCATGAGATGGAGACTTCAATGAAAGACTTAGCAAAAATGTAACATAAATAATCCGAAACAGCACCAGATCTACATACCTGTCCAAAGTACCATCTGGAGCTACCGACACTCTTCATTGAACCGTAGAAATACATTCCCTGATCATTCAGGACATATTCCTGTCTTTCCTCTTCACTGTGCATGTACACATCATCATCTATCGATTCAAGTAAGCTATGCTAAAGTCCAAGTGCGGGATTTAAATTATTCACTGTATATCGCTTTATAATACATATCTATGGTGTACATTACACATGTTGTTGTTGATTTGTTATACATAAGAAATATTGTATTTTTACAGACTTAAGATGAGCACGCACTACGCGCGATGGAGAACGTAACGCGACGACGAGGTGTGGGCTGTTACACAGCAAATGCTGTGGGACAAATGTGTGTGACGTCCCATTATATGGGCTGGATGATGTCATATTACACCCAAATACGGTCATGCCACACAGGAGAGCGCCAGCGGGGAGCCGGGTGCCACAATTCGGGGAAAAAACGCACAATTCGTCGGGGAGGAAAAAAAATAAATGTATTTTCTTCATATTAGTAGACTCTAACATCGATTAAATAAGCCTTTGAAACCGCTAAATTGTCAACATTTTCGGGGGCTTTTCCCCCTGGACCACTTTCGTAGCCTTTTAACCGAAGCTCGACCACGCCCACTATGCTTTCGTCGGGTAGATTTTACCCCTTGTCGGGGGCATCGCCCCCCCCCCCCCCCCCCCCCCCCACGTCGGGGACCTCGGTTCCCCCGTCGGGCAAATTCTAGCGCCACCTCTGATGCCACATTCATTTTTGTCACAAAAAAAATTGGTAGTGTGGACCATCAGCAGACAACGTCACATCAAGAACAATCACGGACGGTATGGAATCGTTGGCTGTCGGTCTAAAGTCTGGTTTCTATAAAAAAAACAAAAAAACAAAAAAAAAACGCAACACGTTATCGCCGACTTATTTGGCGACGCTGATTGGTCAAGGAGCATTCCCGATTGCGTCGGGACAGTAATTTAAAGTGCAAGGATTGCAGTAAAAATCGCTGTAGCGACTGTGTAGTGATTCAATGGAAACCAGGCTTTACAACGCAGTGTGCATACCGGTATCCTATAGGTTTGGAGCCCTAACTAATCATAAGAAAAAACACCGTGAGATTATTCTCACGTGTAAACAAAAAGGCGTTTATCTGCTTAACATCCACTGCCTATAAATAATATATACCGTATACCTGGAATTAAAACAATGGACATTATTTTCAGGAATGTCAATCAAACTAAATAACTGACCAATCAGAACAAGCGCCGCACGTTGTTCCACAAACGCACGTGTTCGCATATGCTGTCGTTTTGTGGGACCTTAGCAACAATATCCAAGGGGCGGGGCATAGGGTGTATTTTGTCATCCGCTAGTATAGCAGTTAGTTAATTTATGAATTCTGTTATAAATGTTAAGACTTGCCCTTAATGTCAACAAGGCCTCTATAAGTGCTTAACATTATCAAGTAATTGGATCAAGCAGATATGGAACGCATACTCAGCTCCCTGGGGAGTATTCCATATGTTTCGCTACTGATGATTACTAATGTCTATGGATTAGAGCACATGAGGGCAAGTGCGGCCCGTGGGCAGTGGCGTATCTAGGGGGAGCGCGGTGGTGGGGGATGGGGCGCACGCACCCCCCCCCCCCCCCAGTCGACCCCCAAAAATCACGGTAAAGAGTTTTACCGAGACGCTCCGAGATTTTACAAGGATATTACACGGAGGTACTTTCACACGTGCCGTAAAATGTTACTTTTGGTTACATTTTGTTACATTTGGTAAGATTTTTGTACGTGTGAATCGGGTATTATAGATACGCCACTGCCACAGGGATTTTTTTGCGGCCAGCGAAAATGAATTAAAAACCCTATGTGTGGGGCCCGCCAAATATTTTGACTAGAAACCACCTTGTTTCTTACGGCCCGACAACGATCATCTGTAAAAAAATAATGCAAAAACTGAGAATAAAATGGTATAAAAGCAGTGCATGAAGGTTTTTTGAAGCACACGTAAACATCAAAGTTTGGGTGCGACCCTCCATGTTAAGTCAAAAATTCGATTTGGCCCTCCAACCGATGTTTATGCCCACCCCTGGATTAGAGGTTATAAATACCTGTATTATAATTATTATGTATTATTAAGATACTACTACTACTACTACTACTGATAATACTATGATAATACAGATACTACTGTACTTACGTTCGCTCCAAGGATTAAAAAGGATGTAGATGCCATCACTGACATGCTTTGCCTTCCTCGTGCCATCCTTAACCAGCTCGGAGAAGAGTACCAATTCAAAATTTCCGATCAGACTGTCAGATCGGATATATATAGCAAGTGACACCTGGTCTCCAGTAGCACTGGTAACATGTACACCCCAATCATCGAAGTCAGGTGCTGGCACTTCTGTGAGGGTGGGAAGAACAACACGTGTACCGTCCGATACCTTTGGAAGTGGTCCTGAAATAAACAACATAAAAAGTAATATATATTGTGTTAGTATATCCACTACGGTAAGCAAGCATCCACTGTTTCTATACACGCTCGGATCACATTAATGTTTATGAGAGTTACTCTGTCAGTTAGCCAATGAGCTAACATTACGGGCTTTTTTTTATATACAGTACTGCATATCAATTTCATGTCTAAATACCTAATTAAATATATGGGAGTGAAATATATCAGCTACGTAAATTAATGACCGACAGCTGTCATGAAATAACGTTTCATCCGACAGACAAATGTCTGATGGTCTACCGGATGTTCGGGTGAAACTGATTAGAAGAATGTATTATAATGTTTCATTCAAAGTAATTTATTCAGATTCAGACACAAAATACTCAGAAATTACAAACAAACAGCCAAAAGGCTGTATATGAATGTATTACAAAAATAGTTATACAGTTAAAAAACACCAAAATTAAAGAAATTCACAACACAAAGAAAAGAAACACAGCACCAGACATAAAACCAAAATAAAATGATAAAACGGAAGAGATAAAAAAAGCATATAAAAACACATTAATTAAAATTGAATAAAAGATTGCAAACACAATTTACATAGACAGCCAAACCAATAAAAAAATGTTTTTTTAATGTTAATCGACAACCTTCTCGTAAAATGAATATGTATCACCTCTGTAATATGTAATACCGGTAATACAATCAGATTATTCATTTGCATCACATAAATAAACAATTAAAATTGTTACATTTTGTTTATACCGGAATGAATAAACACATAATCAATGGTAGACAATAACGTATGGAATATTTACCCCATCGGAGTTCGGCTGATATTTTATCTTTGGTAGCATCGAACGCCCTCCCGAAAACAAGATTCACCATGAAGTGTTGCCCTCTCCTTAAAACTAATTCCTTGTTCTCGTATTTGTCGGTGTGATGCGCGCGCTGGTTTTCATCGTATCTTAGATCATATGAGATAGCTTCCAGTGGAGCTGCTGAGAAAAAAAATTAAATAATATATTCAAAAAAGATATTGCTTTTTTATGTATAAAAATTAGGTCCAACAGCTTAGGGAAAACGGCAATAGTATTATCTAACATTTGTCCTACAATCTCTTAGGACAAATGGTTGTTTCCAGTCACAGTTCTTCATGGAGAAAAACAATTATAATTATGTATTTTCTATATATTAGTAGACTCTAAAATCGATTAAATAAGCCTTAAAAACCCCTAAATTTTCAAATTTTTCTGGCGCTCCAATGGACTACCGTACTTGAGCGATGCCCAACCACGCCCACTATGCTCTCGTCGGAAACAACCCCTCCCCCACCCACGATAAGCAAGTCCTGGCGCCACTCCTGTTTCCAGTGCGTCCGTGGGTCCCTACCCTCTGGTGGTGAATTGGGCTGTACACCGGAAGACAATGCCCTACTCTTTTTTTTTTAAGAGTATTATTTCTTTAATATGCACATCGACCATATTGCACAAGGGACAAACGACTTGAATGTCTCATTTAAAAGACCGTGCGTTATAGTACCTTGTATTTCAGCTCCCCAGTTAAGATACAATGAGGGCAACCAAATACCGTAAAACCTCGAATTGAATTTTTTTTTTGCGAACTTTAGATGGGCTTCTTTTCAAGATGGGCTTCTTTTCGAGGCTACTTTTGCAAAGTAAAGGAGGTGGGAGATTCTTTTCAAAATGAGTGCTGTAAATGTTGTGAATTTGTACTATAGAATAATGAATATGGCCACTGTTACGGCCACAACACAATCATGGAGTGTATTTAACTGACATTGAATTACATAAACTACTGTATAAACCAAGCTTGTTTTTAATTTATTTTGCTTTTTTGAAATTCATGTATAGCGTATATACTGTAAGAGAAGCCTATGCTATCTTGAAAAGGCTAATAC
>NW_022728199.1:41014-43209 GCF_011630105.1 Anneissia japonica | reverse complement strand
ATTGTGTTTCTTTTTATTTTTTCTCTTTTTCCTTTCCATAAAAAACTATATATAATTTTGTTAACTTGTTTGACAATATTACTCGGTATTTCGATAATACTCGCATTGTATATTATTTTTGACAGCGCAAATGTTTTGATTATTGTGACTTTACCAAAGAAGGATAAGTTTCTTTTTTCCCATGGTTTTAAAGCTTGTGTTAGATTTGAAACTTTGTCGTTCCAATTTTTTTCAATACACATTTTTTTTATCATAGCCAATAAAAATTCCGAGAAATTTTACGGGTTCCCGGACAAAAGTGATTCCGGATAGATTGTTTGTTTTGTTTTTGTTAGAACCAATCCACAAACCATTGGTTTTGTCTTTATTTAATTTCAGACCAGATACAGTACAAAAATTTTCAATTTCCTTGAAAAAGTGAGCTATACTGGCCTCATCTTTTGCAAATATTACAGTATCGTCTGCTAATTGGGCTATTTTTACAGTATTTTCTGTTTTTGTATGCGGAAGTGATGGTAATGCAATGCCTTCACATAATGAATTGTTTCTGATATTAATGGCCATCTGTTCAACGACCAAAATAAAAAGTAACGCGGAAAGGGGACATCCTTGACGAATATACGCAGATAGATAAAAATTATCAATCTACTTTAAGTTGCACTTGATTTGGTCTAGTATTTCTAATGATTCTTCGGCCTTTGACCTCTATATTTAATAAATAGGCATACAATGTTCTAGCTTTCGAATTATTATGAAATACCTGATTGACGAGACCGAGTTGATTGCATATAATACCACGACTTACATTGTTGATATTTAAACTATGTAGAATATTTAACATTTGTGGAAGAAACATTTTTACACATTCCGATACATTGGAGGGAATAAACCATTCTATTTTCCGTAAGCCATATGGTATTCACAGATCTAATAGTCACTTATATGGCAGAAAGTGCATGGAGGTTAGACCTGACAACATCTCATTTCAATCAATTCATATTATTTCAGACAATGTCCATATCAATTTAAAAAACAAATGAGATTTAAAAAAAAAATTGCTAGAAAATAAAAACATAGAAATAAACAATACACAACTTAGCAAATTTCTGCCAAGCAAACTATGTAGACCTACAATATGAAAAAAATGTAGCTCAATGACACCAAGGAAGCCCAAGTGACTAATTTTGCTCATCTTCCTACAAGATACAAGATACATTTATTTGTCAACGTGTAAAACTTTGTTCACAGGAAATTTGGTTTCCAGATTCTTCAACAGTGAATAAAAATAAAATCTTAAACTACAACACATAAAAAGATCATGCGAAAGACAAGTAGGTCTAACTATAAAGAAACATTACAATCAGTGGCGGCGCCAGGATTTCCCCGACGAAGGATTCAAGGTCCCCGACAGGGGTAGGGGCTGATGTCCCCGACGAGACAAAAGTGGGCGTGGTTGGGCATCGCTAAAAACCTTTCGAAAGTGGTCCAGGGGACTGCATTTTTAAGTTATGGTGCTGTATCACATGATCCTTTGGCACGTGCCAGCTGGTAATGTGATGATAATTGTTACAAGCATCTCATTAATGGATAGAAATGACGTCAAATACGTATTTGTATTTTTAGTGTCGTGCACATTTTGAACATTTGCGCAAATTGTTATTTTCAAGGCGATATTTCTGTACCTTTTAGCAGGGAGTTGTTATAGTGACGGCACAGATAGTATAATCAGCAGGCTTTTTCCCATTAAAGAAAACGTGTGCACCACTCCATATACACCCCATTGAATTTTATTTTGAGCAAAATACATAAAGATAGCCTAGATAGTACAATTTAGCACAGAGCGGAAATACGGGTATCGCCCTATTGAAAGATTTTCGTAGTAAGCGTTTGGTGAGTTTCCAAAGGAAATTATTACATAGATTATATTAGCCAATTTAAGCGTCTATAAAGAATATAGGAAAGTGATTACTCTGTCTGTTACTTGACGAATACAGTAACATTTTCTTGTAGGTACTATATTAAAAACAAATTAAATATTTAGGTCCCAAAATAAAGAACACGTCATGATATTCCTATTTACATATATGAATGACGGGTAAGTGTTACTTGAAAGAGATAATTAATGAGATACACAATCAGTGGCGTATCTAGAAGTCTTGAATTGAGGGGGATGATAGCTGTCTCTTATACACATC
>NW_022728199.1:38876-40841 GCF_011630105.1 Anneissia japonica | reverse complement strand
CCCCTAGATACGCCACTGTATACAATAATAGAGACACAAATAAATTATTATCATTGAGAAATAAGTCCAGTTCCATAAACACGTTTTATGACATCGCATATATCATGATCCTTACAATATATTGATATAAATTTATTGTTAATCACTATTCATAATATACGCAGATATCACATGATCACATGATCCTTTGGCACGTGCCAGCTGGTAATGTGATGATACGTGTTACAAGCATCTCATTAATGGATAGAAATGACGTCAAATACCTATTTGTATTTTTAGTGTCGTGCACATTTTGAACATTTGCGCAAATTGTTATTTTCAAGGCGATATTTCTGTACCTTTTAGAAGGGAGTTGTTATAGTGACGGCACAGATAGTATAATCAGCAAGCTCTAACATTTTAAGGTTAATATTTGACCATTTTTTTTGCATTTTCTTTGTTAATTATAAATTCACATTCAATTAAAGCTTTTAGTTCGTTTAGGAACATTTTCCATGGGCATTTTATCTCCAACCCTAATCTTTTTAACATTTTACTTTTGTATATACAGAAGGTAAGCATAGAGATTATTTCGTTAACACGTTTCTGATAATTTCCAAGAACGACTTTAGACCATTGAATTTTATCAGTCATTTTAAAACAAGATGCTAACATTATACTAACATTAGATCAACAGAGGTTTACATCTCTACATTTGAACAGCATGTGTTGTTCGTCTTCTATAACATTGCAGGTTTCACAACTATTACTGGCAGACAGATTCCATGTTTGTAACCTCCTCTTTGTTGGAATTACTTTATGTAAGAATTTATAATTAAATTGCGCTATGTTTTTCAAATGTAACACATTTGAAACTTTATTTTTCCAACAACGTTCCCATTCAATTGTAGTTGTCTGCAAGTCGCTTTCCCACTTGTATTGAACACCTGGAGTGATATATTTTGAATTTATAAAGAATAAATAAAAATCTTTAACACTGTTTTTACTTAAGATCTGTTCGTAATTTGTTTTACACTCATTGACCTTGTGTTTTAAACAACAAGAATCATTTACAATGATTTCTGACCACCTTTGGGGAATTGCATTTACAACTGCAAAATATTTTATAACTCCATCGTGAGACTTAGCTAGGTGAGGAATAATCTCATTCACGGTTTTAAATCTGTTCTTCATGATAATATCCCCCATGGTTTTAAAATTACAATTATTCATGTTTCAGTGAAAAGAGATTTACCATTTGAGGTAATATATTTATTTTCCCATAACCTTTGTCGCTTGATCTCACAGATGCATTCTGGTTGTGAAGCGTGAATGTCATTAAATCG
Source organism: Anneissia japonica (assembly GCF_011630105.1). Lineage (NCBI taxonomy): Eukaryota > Metazoa > Echinodermata > Crinoidea > Comatulida > Comatulidae > Anneissia > Anneissia japonica. The sequence goes on along the minus strand of NW_022728199.1, from coordinate 39,516 downwards.
TATGCAAGCAAAAAGCATATTCATATAGAATGTAGGCATTATATTGAAAGAAATATGACTACATAGGTTAACCTGCCTCATGCATACTGTATATTCTAAAGGAAACATATAATATAACGGAAAACATTTCCACTTTCCAGGGTCTGGGCTTAGAAGTCGCTTCACAATTCCATGACAATTTTAAAGAATCGATCATGGAATCGATATCAATCATTTTTAAACCACCAGAGTTAATTTCTTGTATGATTGTGTTTCTTTTTATTTTTTCTCTTTTTCCATTCCATAAAAAACTATATATAATTTTGTTAACTTGTTTGACAATATTACTCGGTATTTCGATAATACTCGCATTGTATATTATTTTTGACAGCGCAAATGTTTTGATTATTGTGACTTTACCAAAGAAGGATAAGTTTCTTTTTTCCCATGGTTTTAAAGCTTGTGTTAGATTTGAAACTTTGTCGTTCCAATTTTTTTCAATACACATTTTTTTATCATAGCCAATAAAAATTCCGAGAAATTTTACGGGTTCCCGGACAAAAGTGATTCCGGATAGATTGTTTGTTTTGTTTTTGTTAGAACCAATCCACAAACCATTGGTTTTGTCTTTATTTAATTTCAGACCAGATACAGTACAAAA
>NW_022728199.1:0-37765 GCF_011630105.1 Anneissia japonica | reverse complement strand
TCAAACAGTCCTAAGAACGTTCAGAGTGCGCTACTTCACAGGGGGATTCGCCCCCTTGACCCCGCCGGGGTCATACGTAATTCGCATAACGGCTCCCCCCCTTTCAAAATCCTGGCTACGTCCCTGCTTGACGAATACAGTAACATTTTCTTGTAGGTACTATATTAAAAACAAATTAAATATTTAGGTCCCAAAATAAAGAACACGTCATGATATTCCTATTTACATATATGAATAACGGGTAAGTGTTACTTGAAAGAGGTAATTAATGAGATACACAATCAGTGGCGGCGCCAGGATTTCCCCGACGAAGGATCCAAGGTCCCCGACGGGGGTAGGGGCTGATGTCCCCGACGAGAAAAAAGTGGGCGTGGTTGGGCATCGCTAAAAACCTTTCGAAAGTGGTCCAGGGGACGTAACCCCCCTCCCCCACAACCGAAAATATGACAATTTAGGGGTTTTAAAGGCTTATTTAATCGATTTTAGAGTCTATGTACAAAATGCATATAATTTATTTTAATTTTTTTTCTCCCCGACGAATTGTGGTTTTCTCCCCCACCGGGGGGGGGGGGGAAGTAGCTGCAGCAACTTTATGGAACAGTTTGTGTTCCATAGGCGTCTAATCCAATGACCGGTGTAGTAATGTGAAGCGCTTGGCCTTGTTAGCATTAAGCGTTATATAAATACATAATTATTATTACATTAATAATTTGTACAAACATAACTCAATTTAACGTAACATATATTTCTCTTTTCATTCATGTACAGCTTATAAAGATATTGATAAATATTTAAGTTTGAAAGAGAGGCGAAAACCCCCCAAAAAACAAAAGTTTGTTAAGGCCTCCCTGAATCAAAAAGAAAAAAAAATCATTATATTATAGAGATATGCTGTTAAAAATTTACATAACTTACATAAAACAAAAACCGTTATAATAAATCAGTGATACACATTTTTTGTATTGGTTGGAAGTATATCTTCGCTACTTGTGTTACCGGTTAAAACATGATCAGATCACTGTATGATGATGTCTGCTTCTCCAGTGACTCCAATTAACTCAGTGGATGAGAAAGACATAATGATGTCCCGCTCACCCGTTTTTTGCTTAGCCACCAACTTCACTTCAATTTCCACGGTCTCATTAGCCTTTATAGTTCTGAAATTAGAAAATATCGTTGAAAACATCCAGAAAATCTCTAGTTTAAATCGAGATGCAAACAGCTGTATTCTAAATTAATTTAACTCGTTACATCATCAGCGATGATATGTCTATTAATAGCATGGTAAATGTTGCTAAAATTACAATCCATAGATCAACACGGCCTCTATTAGTGTACAAGGCAGAATATTCCCATAAAAATTAATTATTGAACACAATAAATAAACCCTTTCCGCAAACCCCCGCGAAACGGCAGCATAAACGTACCTAAACATACGTGCTTGTGTTACATGCGCGTTTTCCTAGTCCTGTCTTCATTGGTCAGTTGTTAAGTTTTAGAATAACACTCCGGAAAGGTCCAGACTATCAGCATTTGCATTTGTCAAAAACAAATAATGTGGCAAAGATAAGCCAAACCAGTCACTCGTCGCAAAAATCGATTTTGAGTTATTAATACAGTGTTAGAGAGTAATAATAGCTATAAAATGGTAAAAAAAAAATCATTCAAATCGGACATTTCCTTATGAAGTTACAAGCGTTTAATCACACAGATGTTTAAAGAACAATATATGAGAAATCAGCCTTTATGATTTCAGGCATTTCTCATGCAGAAACTATCTTTAAATTCTTAAAAAAGTGTTGTTTTAACATTGAAAATGGGGAAAATAACAGCATAGAATGATGTATAGATATATAAAGGTTAGTTTAGTGCAATAAAATAGATTTTTAAAAATTTGATATTCCAGCATGTTTTGGCCATTTTCTCTGTAGCACAATTAGCGATGAGTGACTGGTTTGGCTTGTCTTTGCCACTAATGTTGCATGCCCTTCATTATGACCACAGGCATGTCACATATTTTTGTAAATTTGAAATTTCATAGCTTGACTTAAGTAGATCAGATTACCAACCTGAACATTTCTCGTTTGTAGCCAGCAAGGGCTGAACCCTCGGTACTAAAGAAACACTTCTGTAATTTATATGGTAACGGGTTGGTGAACTCCGCCTTGGCATAAAATGTTGATCCATTGGGTACCGTTAATGGTACCTAAAATCAATAGAGTAATAAGATTTATCAGCTAACTTTTCAATTGAATTAACGATAATGATAATTAAACAACGACACTATGCATGATAATGAAAATGGTTTTGAGTAGACTGTATTGTCCCCATAGATAATCGAACCCAATGCGTTCCAATCATCATTTACTTCTAACATTACAATGTCTTTAGGCCCTATAGACAAAAAAAAAGTGTATTAACAGGAAAATCCAAGGAAACATACCGTATGTTACAATGTTACCTTGGATTGTACTACTAACTTTAAATAGACCTTTCGCTTAGCCCCGCCCCTGTAATAGTGTTGGTAAAGTCCCAAAGAAACGTAAATGTAAGTAAAGACGTGCGTTCGTGTGACAGCACGTGCGGTTGTTGGAAACGAGCATATTCCTGGCACTGTTCTGATTGGTCTGTTGTTAAGAGGTTGATTGACACGCCGGAAAGGTCAATTGTGATCCAACCAAAGGTATAGGATGTCATAAAATTGACATTTTACTGGATACACACCGTGATCTTAATGTTCGGTTTCTTCAGTTTAAAATCGTATCCTTTGATGATTGTTTGGTTAGTTTCTTTGACAACCACTGTGACGTCGAATCGAATGTTGGCTTGGTCAACAAGACCACGCAGGTAATCAGAGGCTAGCAGCTTCAGACGATATTCACTTTCTAGAGAATAAAAGATGTGACATGAGATAGCAAAATATTTTAATAGTATTTTAATCATCGACATTCTGGACATCTATTTACTAGGCTAATCTCTGTTTATCTTGAGATATAACATATCAAAAACATCCAATATTATCATCGTTCTTCTTATTTCTATTAAAAGATTGGAAATATTAAGTGGCGACTGCAAAAACGACTGGAGTACGTCCCAAAGAGTTTAAAATTTGCACATCGCACAGTAAATTCAGTAACCAAGAAGATTACCGGTAATAAACCTGTGGCAAAACGATACATTTCTAAAAGCCTTTTATGACTCTTCAGAATTGTGTGGATTTTATATGTAAGACTTAGGAAAACATTCTTGAATATGCAAATAACGGTTTGGAGTTATACAAAAGCAGAGTGATTGAAACAGAGTGTAAAATTGTTTTGGGTCAAAGCAGAAACTGAAAATATTATGTCTTAGGTTGAAAAATATTCACGGTAATCATCGGAGTAAGCCTTCACCAACACTATATGGATGTTAGGCCTGTCACAAAATTTTATGCGCATTTAGATAGGCTAGATTGGATATAACCATTTTTTAAAACAGATTGTTACAAGTCTGAAAATGTGAAGAGAGGGGTATTGAAATAAACCTAGACCGTGGCGCACCTACCTGCGAGAGGCTTTACATCTACGGCCTTTAGTTCGTATATCACTTCTTTTGCACGAACACCCGTGTAGTACACAGAGTTCCCTGCAATACTTAATACGCAATTTCGATCTTCTGAGCTTGTGTTGCGCACAAGTAGAACCAGTTCAAAGTCGTTACCAATCATAACGTCGTCTGGCAGAGTGCCTACAATCTCCACATCTTTCTTCTTCTCAACAACAAGTTTCTTGACTGAATCGATGTGTTTTTCGACAGTATATATAGCAAGCATTTCCTTAGTTGAACCTAGGATAAAAACTCAAGATTTAGTGACAACATTTTCAAACTTAACCTAAATCAGGATAAGTATTCGTCTATAGGCCAATATTATTGATAGTAAAATTGACCTGTCAGTAGGTGAAAATGTTGTAATTGCTGTACATTGCAACAATATTATAGATATCGAATTTAAAACGTTTAATAAATTTGTATTGTATTGTAATAATTTAGAATTGTATATTATAGTTTGTTAGGTAATTAATAATATTTATTTTTGACTGAATTTTCCAATATTAATTATTTTAACAATGTAATTAATTATAAGTATATTTTTGTAGTTTTTCTATATTATATTTTGTAGTTTGATTGTATAATGCTGGCTGTTTTATATTGTATTTTATCAATTTTTATGTAAAGCGCTTTGAACAGAACCCTGAAAATGCGCTATATAAATTATTATTATTATTATTATTATTATTATTATTATTATTATTATTATTATTATTATTATTAATATTATTATTAATATTATTATTAGTATTATTATTATTATTATTATTATTATTATTATTATTATTATTATTATTATTTCAGGCTACCTTCTGGTGCTTTGTATTGATCAGATATGATTTCTTTTTTCATCTTGCCAACTGCCTTTGTGACCGTCAACACGCCGACTGAATCGATATCAATGTCGATGGGAACTGGTGGCTGGTTAAATAAAATGATGATCGCAATGAAAATTTCTTTTAATTTCAGATATTTTATCCATATAGGCCTATACAAAAAAGGTTAAGTTAAACTGATATTGCAAAATTAATAACAATAGTTGTCCTAACGGAAAGATTGGGCATGTTATCTTCATAATAGAATGTGAGAGATTTCCGTATAGTAAATGCACTATATATAAATAATGGGTGGTCTATTAGATTATATGTTAAATAATGAATTATATATACAGTATAAAAAAATTGTGTTAAATAATAAATTTACACTTGGCGCCTCATACACATCTTGAGCAGTCTCCCTATGTTTGTCGACAAAGCTTTTTTTTTTTATCAGACACTGCTGAGTCAAAAATCGGAAAGTGTAGATAATATCTGTAAGAGAACAGGGGTGGATCTAGAGATGTCTAAATGGAGGGGGGGGGGGCAGAAGGTGGTCGCGAAAGTGGGTCCGATCGAGATAACAATACTCTAAGGGGGCGGCGAAATTTCTACTTTCTTGAACTTTTAAAGTAATGTTATCAATATACAATACTATTTTCTCTGACATACGGTACCTCATTTTCATCACTGGAAAACTTCCACTTGACTTTACATGCGTTGACCTCAGCAAAAACGAATTTGGTGTCGAATGAAAGTTGGACATGTCCCGCTTTCACTGCTGCTAATGGCGCCGGGCCCAATTGAAACACACCTTAAAGAAAATTAGAAGAAAAGTGAGCATTACCAAAACTGAATGGCATAATGTGCGTACTGCCACGACCAACACAGTTCCTGGGTTTTTTAATGTTGTGCTGGTAGCTATAAAGTTCCGGAAATCTATCAACCAGGTAGTTTATAAGGTTTAAAGTTCGTTTAGTCGTGGAATTAAAAGGTGTGAGCACTTAACCAGAGGAGGAACAACTACAATCACTTTAATACGGTACTTCACCAAGCGGCAAAGACGTCTATCATAACGTGCAACCGAAGCCGTACTCAAATTACAAATCTACTGTAAGCTTATCAAAGTGCAAAGGAGAATCATTAAAAAAAATTGCAATATTACCTTCACTTCTTTCTTGTGGTGTTGCGTCTACAGCCTGCCAGCCCCCATACCCAGGAGGTAAGTCAGGCCTCGCCATCCATGCGTCAGTCCAGCAATGGAAATTCCTGCAAAAATCACAGTGTTGCAACTGTAGGTCTCGCCAAGAATGCTTTTACTTGTGACGAATAAATGTAAATGGTGCTCAATGAGGTTTAATAGTTTATGACGAATGCAATGATTGTACGTATGCCTATGAGGTGATTGTAAACCTTTAGAACAAAAATATGGATATGTCCACTAAAGCTCTGGCCACACTATCAAATTTTGTGTGATAAATTTGTGTGATTTATTTATTTTTTTCAACAGTATTCTGTGAGGGTGGTCCACCATGTGTGGGACAATATCAGGGTGGACCCACTTTACGTGTAAATTCAAATTATATCCATTGTCCAATTTTACGTAAAAAAATATGGATAATCTGGAAATATTTTCTTAAAAATTGACCCATTTTACGCAAAATTTGAGAAATCTTGACCAATTTTCTTAACAGTTGATCCATTCTACACACACACGCAAAGAGAAATCTAGACCAATTTTTAAAATGTGGACCCATTCTTTGTGGACCTAATAGAAAAATTGTGTGGGACTCTCCCAACTTTCCCAATAGCTGGCTACGGCATTGGTTGTCCATCCAGCCAGAGCTGATCAATTGGGACCCTCAATCCATACAATTAAAGAAAACAAAGAAGGAAAGATGAAAAATAAACTAGATCTTTAACTTAACAAATTCATTTAATTAAAACAGAAAAATGTAAAATCAAAATACGTTATTATAAAATAATGATTTAAGGAAAATATAAAACAAAAATTAGCGTATTAAAGAAAGAGAAACAAATTGAAATTATAAGTTAATCTAGAGAACACAATAGACCACAGCAATAGAAAATATAAATTAAAACTAATAGACCTATAAGTAATAAAATCTTGAAATGAACATATTTACAATAGAAAAATCATTTACTGTACATATAAAACAAAGAAAAATCTACATTAAAAATAAGTAAATAAAATAAAAAATGTTGCAACAAAATGAAATGGACGCAGGTAAAAATTACACAAGATTAGATTAAAGATTTTGTCATATTACACCCAAATATGTGAATATCACAAAGTGTGATAGCGTGGACGAGCTCAGATGAGCATGTACAGTAACTGTTACGCAGATGCACTTAAGTACATATATGCAGTCTTACAAGCATAATGAATATCGACAAAGGATTTGACCGCAATGAGAAACACTAACTTACATAACCAGCACAACAAATTGCTTCAATAATTATATTTGCATGCTAATTAAATGAAATTAACTATATATTTCAATTTATTAGTGGTTGGTTACGAGTACAATATTTTTAATATAAAACATATAGGCTTTCGGCTTTAATGTAATGTGTGTGCTTTTCACATTCCATGTGAAAAATGAAGAGAAGTTATTGTACGCCCTAATAGAAATACACGCAGTGTTTTTTTATTTACCAGACACTGTCGTAGTCCAACCAATCCATGGGTTTGCCGTTACTATCAAAATGATAGTCCATAATGCAGTTTCCGTCAGTGTCATGCGCTGAGGCTGTGTTGCAGATGGATCGAGCTGGTATGCCAAGTGATCGCAGAGCTACATAAATATTAGCAAACAATAACAAGATATCACACGCTTTGACAAAATTACGTTACGTTTGATAAATTAATTGTCATTAATTAAGCATAAGAACCAGCTGATTACCAGTCACATGACAGATGAAAATTTGATCTAGTTTTAAAAAGCAATAGATATACCTGTCGTTAAAACATTGGCAAAGACCCAGCATTGAGCAAATTTTACTGGTTTCTTGGTCAAAGTATACTGTTTGAAAATGGCGGCGCTTCCTGTCCAAGCAGTAGGCTCCGTCCCGCCACTGTAGTCTCCACTCCAGTTGCCAACAAGTACACCGTTGTCATCATTACTATTGATCTATTAAAATCAAGATTCAGCATAAATAATATAGTTACATCCATGTAAAAATGCCAACACAGAAAATCATTATGTGCCTATATATGGTGATAATGTGATGTCATCATGACCATATTTAGGCATGTCACAGGTCAAATACAATTTGATAGTGGACAGGGCTTAATACACTTCATTGCACACTAACCAGGGTGTAGAAAGCAGAACCCTATCCTAACAGACAGTTGTTTTGTGGGTTACTTGAACGCATGTTGATAAACTTCGATTTGTGGTGATGTTATGGTTAGATACCGTATAATCAGGAAGTTGTTATTTAAATAACAACTCCCTGGTATAATAATGCCTACCAGAGCCGACAATACTCGGGATATTTCGACAGGGCTACCAAATGATCTTGGCTTAGCTCTTTTAGTTTTAAGAAGGTCGAAAATGCATCTAAGTACATATTCCTCAAACTGAAAGAAAAGCAAAATGATAATGAGCGATGTGCGGTAAATGAGGCAGATTAAGATAAACACATAAAATGAAAGTTAAATAACTAGATCATCTGTGTCAGGGTGGATCCAGCGGGGGGGGGGGGACATGAGGGCCCGTGCCCCCCTCATTGGTCAGTCAAGTAATAAAATAAAAAAGAGGAAAAAGGAAAAAGGGTGTGTACCCATGAGTTCAGTGGCGATCCAGCATTGGGGTGAAAGGAGAGCTCGATTATTTCCCACTTATTTACACAAACCATGGTGGGGCTGAGGTGGGCGTGGCGGCGAGAACATCATATGTGCCCCCACCCCCGTCAGAAATTTTCTGGATCCTCCCCTGTGTGTAGAGATTTTAAATGTAGTATCTCATATGCAAGTTTTATAATTGTTGTTAATAATCAAATTCATAAACGACAATTTATTTCTGTTGCCAATAATGTAATCTTATAATGATTACATGCAGATCATTTGTCACAGCCATTTGTGAAGTTTTCAGAAGTTTCCTTTTTCTTCATTGCTAATTTTGCATCTGATTTCCTGCACTCCTTCTCTTTCTTTTTCCTTTTTTTTTTACAAATAAAGTTTTCTATTTCTGTGTTATTTTCCCGTCTTTGACACATTGAGACTAAACATTTAGATTTTGAGTTTGGATTGGACCAATCACAAAAATGCAGTTGAGTGCACTAGAATAAAAATCAACTTTCCTATAATAACATGAATTTTAATTTAACAAATAACATGATGACTTTACCTGTCCCAAGTACCACCTAGCTCCAGACACACTCTTTCCTGATCCGTAAAAGTACATTCCTTGGTCGTTCAAAACGTATTCCTGCTTCTGGTCATCTTCAGGGAGGTAGACGTCATCATCTGTAACAATAGATATGATAAATCTATTTTCAACTTAAAATAGCAAGATATACGTGCTTGGTAGAGGTAAACATATGATTAACACAACAACAGCTCGACCTAGTATTACATCATCCTCAATAATACAGGATTTTGTCTTTTGCTTTATACTGTATTCTTCACCTGTATTATTTTCCCCTAGAACTCTCGTTTTTGGCACATTGAAACTAAATACTTAGATTTGGAGTTTGGATTGGAGTCCATTATTTGAAATACTCACCTTTACTCCAAGGATTAAATAATACGAATATTTCATCTTTCACATTCATCTTCTGCATCTGTCCATCTTCATCCGTTACCAGCAACGCCAATCTAAATCCTCCAACCAAACTATCAGATTTAACGTAAAGTTCAACGGAAACATTGGGGCCTGTGGCGTTTACGACGTGTGTACCCCAGTCGTCAAACGTCTCTGAAATTTTACCGGCAATGGGAGAAAGAATAGCTAGGGTTCCATCGGATATCTTGGGAGTTTCGCCTATAAAATATACATGTGAATGCAATGTTACAGATTTGAAAGCATACTATTCATTTTAACTATTGGCATGTTGTTGGTTCACGAAATCATAATGATAGGCGGCATATGCGTTAACGACGACGACGACGATGATCATAATAATGAGAATGTGATGGTGATGATGATGGTAATGATGATAATGATGATGACGATGATGATGACACTGATAATGATAATGTCGGCCATTTAGCATTTAACAAACAAGGGTCAACAAAGAGTTTTCAATATTCTCTTAACCAGTAATTTACATAGGCCTAACTTGCTTTTAAATTGTCATAAAACAGATGACTTTTTGATGTTTTCAAAAGTTCAACCAAATGGCATGCTGCATTTTAATATTGTATTGAGGGGCGGATCCAGGATTTGAAGGGGGGGGGGGCTCAAAATGTTTCCAAAAAAAACCCCAAAAGAAAAAAATACTAGTTGGCGGGAAATGAGCTTTCCATCCCGACCTTTGAGGTTTCAGGTGTCTTTTAATGACTTTTAAGTTCTTTAAAATTCAAGATTTTCACCTTCTTGAAAACGGTCAGGTAAATTTTCTCATTCTCATTACAGTAAATAGACCTATTATGTGTGTATACATACAGAAAAAAAATTAGTAGTTGCATACGTATTCTTTTTTTTTTCATGAATTTACTGTAAATTTATACGCAATTGATGTGCTTCTTGATGTGAATAAACTACCATTATGTATATATTATGCATGTAAACTTCAAGGTAGGTGTAAGTTTTATCATCACAAAAGTTGAGAAATCCTCCAGTAAGTGATAACAAGGAGTCGGTAAAATCAAAACAATCTATTAAAATCATCAAGGTCAGCAAAATAATTATACAGTAAGAATACATCTATTATGCAACAACAACACATCGTGTGTTAATAACATTTGATGTCGTTGATCTTACCCCATCTCAACTCGGCAGAGAGCTTGTGTTTTCCACCATCATAATCTCTATTCAATGTAATATCAACCTTGAACGGCTGGCCTCTACGTAGTACTAATTCTTTGTTTTCATACTGCTCTGTGCGATGACCGGTTTGGTTTGTGGAGTATTGCAAGTCATAAGACTGTATCTTCAAAGAATCGTCTGCACGAAAAATATTAATTGTCCCATCAAATAATTTTAGTAGAGTATACAATTTTACTGGTTGTGAATATTGAATTTAAAACTATACAAAAAACTATTTTGTTTTGCGTCAGGAAATTTCATAGGAGCGATGTTTTGCCCTACATGACGTAAACACATCGAAATTGCAGTACCCGCTGCTACTTTGGGATCGGGTCCAACATTAGCCACCAAGCGGAAGCTCAGTGGTCTACTGGTTATGAAAACAGGCTAGAATATTTGGATGTCGTAGGTTCGATTCACACCCAAATCACAAAGTATTCAGTACGATAACATGACAGGTAGGGCAGAACAATACTTCCATTGTAATATACTGTGTCATGAATTCCTACTTGACGTCTTTCAGAGCGGCAAAAATGACTGGGAATCCCTCTTTGACATATAAAATATAAACACAGTTCAAAGTGTTGTATAAACACAACTCTCAAATAAACTTTTATTTCGTGTAAACTCCAAGAAGAATCCGATCTTCAAATTTCAAAGATTTTCTTGTATGAGTATGGAAAAATGATGATCATGAAGTGACATTATTAGAGGTGGAACAGTTTGGGAATCATAATGGAAGGACTAATGCGATCGAGTCAGCCCGGCTCCCATCATGAGATGATGTGTGGGTATGAAAAAATTATAATGATACTATACTTACTTAGTCCTTCAACCGGTGTGTTGGGAGCCACAATCACTGAAGAAGAATACGTAAAATATATAGTAAATCTGATCATCATGATATTTTCTAAAGATATGTATGAAGTTCCTAAAAATTGAAATTTCCATTTGTGATTACTTTAATACAGTAATAAAATAAAGAACTCTGAGCCAATAATTTTGTTTATAACATCGCAAAAAAAGTAAGATACTGATGAAGAATATAGTAAAAACTGGATTATACAGACAGACATTCTTTATAAGTCATGAATTATGAGGAGGAAAGCGAAAAACCACATTGAAAAGTTCGAAGTTGTTGAAACTAAGGTCATATAAAAAAATTGATGGTGTACTCGGTAGTCAAAGAGGTTGTTCTTGTTTTGTTTTGTTTTTTTTGTTTTTGTTTTTTGTTTTTTAATGTAATGAAACCACCTCCTTAATACATGGTAAGTCTTCAAATTTAACATGGGGAAGCCTCATTTTAAGTTGACAGATCTTCCCGTGTAGAGTTTGATCAGGTGTGATATAGGAGGCCGTGAGTTAATAAGATGTGTATAAGAGACAGATATATATATACTTAGCCGGGCGGGAAGAACTGACTTTTTTTATGTAGGGAGGGGACGATCAATTACTTATTTTTTTACATGGCCTTATTATAGTCAAACCACGGGAATCTAATTGCAGGGTTGGGCATAAAAATCGGTCGGAGGGCCGCACCCAAATTTTGATGTTCCAGTGAGCTTCCAAAAACCTCCAAGCACTGCTTGCATCACCTTTATTCTCAGTTTTAATGTTATTTTTTACATATTATTGGTGTCGGGCCGTAAAAAACAAGGTGTTTTCTAGCCCATTTCGATGGCGGGCTGCAAACATAGGGTTTTTAATTCATTGTCTCTGGCGGCAAAAAAAAAAATCGCTGACGGGCCACACTTTGCCCACCACAATGCCATGTGTACAAAACAGCTAAAAATCCAGAGTATATAAAGACAGTAAAGTCACTATTTGTCCCTCAATTAAGCTGAAATATGGAATTATGTTGACATCGTCAGATGAAGACTTTGATGATTAGTATGTTGTTACAGTTTTATTTTTTTTTCAGACCGGTAGGTTCCGAATCCTTGACGTTACCCGACGTACCGTAATAGGTTAATACTAATTTTAGGCTTTGAAATAAACATAATTATATAGATGACGATGACATGAGATTGCCATTTAGCGAGGTACAATATTCTAAACACTCACCAAGTCCTACATATGGGGTCATATTTGGTTGTGGTATATACAGTATTAACTTTACATTTGAGAATCATGATCAGCTAAATATATCTAGAAGGGTATTATTCATAATGAAGATATTACATAATAAATAAGCAAATAATAAACACTGACTCAGCGAGTACTAAACATACCTGTAGATTTGAAGTGTGCGCTTCCCATCACTATTTGCTAAACGCAATCTGTAATAAAGTTATAACACAAAATATAGTTAGACAGGTGATCGTAGATCCTCCACACCCTACACTGCTAATGCAAGCTGGCTCTACTAACACTATACACATGCAGTACCAATATTAGGCTGATTGCTATCCACTTGAAAATAGATATAAAAAAACACATTCAGTCCTCGCTTCTCCCCAACATTTGGTATCTCCTTACCTCATAGTACCCCACTGGGGAATCCAGTCAACTCGCCCCCAGCATACTCGCCCAACACAAATTCGCCCATTAACAAAGCTCTCCCCCCACCCCAATAAACGACTTTATAGTTCCGAAGAACTAAGTCATTGATGATGATTAACGGGTTTTTTTTATATTATGTCGGTAAATTTATTTATTTATTTATTAGATCATTAAAAAAAACTTTAAGTTTATCAATTTAACATCGATCAATATGATTATCAATTTGATAATATCAAATAGATAATTATATTAATCGATGTTATATTGATATACTTATGTATTTGAACTACTGATGAAATATTAATGAATATAAATGGTGGTTCGACACAAAAGAGAAAAAAAAACCAAACAAAACGTCATAAATTTATTCCATCCTACATCATTGAAATTAATTTATATTCATTATTATATACGGTAATTTGTCGACAGAAACAATATGCCTATAAAAAAAAACGGTCTATCATTATGGCACTGACTTAAAAGAAATAGAAAATCACTTGTTAAAAGACGAGTATGTTAGTCGGCGAGTCTGTTAGGGTGACGACTTTGATAACTCATAATTAATAATTTTATTTAACTCAAATAAGAGACTGATATACCTATCAGAATAACATAACAATTCAATTATAAGTTTCATACTTAAATACAGTAATTACTGAAAATTAAAAAAATAATTAATTACTGTAATTAAAATACATAAAAAAATAATAACACAAAAAAGAAACAAGTAATAAATAAGTCATAAATAAGTAAAAACATTATGCAAGTTGCTTAGCATAAGTGGTCGAGCGCAGTTTTGAAAGAAGAGACGGATGATGATAAACGTGTAGCAATTGGAAGTCTATTCCAGATGATTGGAATATGGAGTTTGTAGGGGCGACTGTGTATAGAGGACGACTTGGTTAGGGGGCGACGTGGTTAGGGGGCGACTTTCAGGGGGCGACTTGACAAGGGGCGACTTCTTAACCTTAGTGATTCTTAGTGATATAGGAGGCCGTGAGTTAATACTCGTGGAGACTGCCTCCTCTCAAAGTTTCAATGTGTCGGCCATATGAAACATTGAAATGGTGAAGTGTTGTGTATGAGACTACATGTTGTAGTAAATTGTTCCATGGTTTGATTACTCTGTTGTCGAAGAAAGAGTCTCTGGACACCGTTTTATTTCGGATATTTTAAGAATTGCCACGTGTATGATGAAAAAAAATTTGCAATCACACGCTGTATTTTTATTCTCTTCATTCATTGGTATAGTTAAATACTGTCTGAGAGTGCGTTACAGTTTAAAATTTGGGAGTTAAAATTTATGATTGCAAGATTAATACCGAATGATGTCAGACCCTGAAAGAACATTCAGATACTATCAGAGTGCATTACAATATCAGTAGTGAATTTAGTCAACTGTTTATCAGTCAATGTCTACCAGATATTACTGACATGGAATGACAAATACCAAGTAAGTATACGGTACTGTACTCTCATCTTTCTGGACTGTCTTTTCTTTTCTTCCTTCTTTTTCTGGGGGATAACCCCTGTGCTCCCTGGATCCGTCCCCTGATGACGATTGATTGAATTATTGTTTGGTATTGCTTATTTATTTAGGATTATATTGGCAAAGCTTCATTGAACTTAGATCAATACATTCATGATTAAGCATCATGACTGCACCTGATGAAAATGAAACCAACATAGACTGTTGGTGAAATCATGACTTCTCTACTACGATTAAGCATGCAACCTATGCATGCTGATAAAATGCAAGTACACAAATGACGCCTTGAACACCTTTGGTGGAGATGTGCGCTTTATAAATCTTTATTATTATTATTATTATGACGATTTAAATGCATAGGCCTATTAGATAATACGTTACAGGCAAACAGTATTCAAATTAAAATGTCGGCGTGCAAAATATTATTTGATTAGGCTATGTTGTCAAATAGTCACAATGTTTTGACATTGACATTGTCTAATAATTAAATACAATCTTTTCAGTCTTCACAATTATTTCTAGTACCCAACACGGTCACTTTGATAGCGAAAATAGGGCTTAATTTGTAGAAGGGGCCTCAGACATTTTTCCACCCTGGGCCCCGTCGTTACGCCACTGAGCACCAGAAGTGCAGGTTTGAATCTCACGAATCACTTTATTTGTACACACGTTAATTGACGTCTGTAAAAAGTGTGCCTGAAAATTTGCCTTGAAACTTACCCTTTGAGCACAAAGAAAACAAGAGCCTGACAGATGGTGTCAGGCTTGGCCAGGAAGCTATCACCGGGATCTAGTAGCGGAAAATCATGTAGTAGAAGATTAAATTGAATGATTTTTTACAGTTAAGTTCTCTTATAGTACCTACGAGATGAACGAGCCTTACGAACGCATGTCAATGGATGACTGTTACCATGGGGCGTTTGTTGAACAACAAAAGTGTGTGCCGATATAATATCTCAATTGCTTTGCTTCAATGATTGCGGTGAAGCAGATCTGAAATGTATTCATGGTGTTACTATGATATGAAAGAAAATATTGACTTATCTCCACCGATACAGAAAAAAACCATGAGCAACATCAAACAAAAGCATGTTATGGATTGTAATTGTATTCAATAAATGTTCGCTGGAGTCTGTGATATCTCATGAACTCTCGTAAATTTTGAATTTAAATTTGATTATTCAATGTAATATGACGAAGCAATTTCTTGTACTGTATTTTTTGCTTTAGCTAGACCAAAAATACTTACAGGTATTGTTTTCTGTAAGTGTATTATGATATTGTGACAGTCCTGAACTAGTCCTGAAAGTTGTAGTGGACACCTTGTGTAGACTAAGCATGGAGTCAAAATTCTGACTATTTTCAGGACAAATGATCGTTTTATTTCATAGCTTTATAAGACGAAATTATGATATGAAGATCATTTATATGGGAATTTGTGGAACAGAATGTGCTCGCTAAATATAGTAGGCCTACATCCGGGTCAGAACCTGTAGAAACAGATGCTGCTATACCGGTATTATACTAAGTTTTTTTTTGTTTTTTTTTGTTTTTTGTTTTTTTATAGAAAAACCAGATTTCTGTGAGGGCCGGCCGAGGTTCTGATGCAGATATTTGTAAAATATTTGACCCGACACTATAATAGTAGCGAGGAAACAGGGAGATCGATGTTACGGCGGACCGTCAAGGCAATTGAGCAAGGTATGCAGTGCATACTCTAACTAAAACAAATAAAAAATATATAGTAGTACAGTTTCTCCGTTTTATTTAGCATTTCTTAGTCAGGATCTTCTATATACACCCTAATTTTTCGAGTGGAATGCTATTCATTGGAATAGCAAAGTTTTTCAATGTTTGGCCTACTTTGGTACCTAGGATAAGTCACAGCCGGGGCCTATCGCATCATACTTAGAATTGCCGCATTTCATAGCTGGTCTTCGATATCAGCCAATCACTTATTCAGTGAGTCAATGGAAGTCAGAGCATACCCTACAACGCTTAAATTTGCTATTGTGACAACCGTGTAGTGGCGTCAGAATAGCCAATTTAACACTGGAATGGAAGCAGTGCTTCCAAGAGTATGCGCTCTTCTCACAAATCGGGACCACCACTGCCGATCGGGTATTCTATCATAAGCCAAATCTGAATCGATTAAAGTTAAATATATTTACATACATATGACCGTTATAGAAGAAACTTTGAATTATTATTATTTGAATTGAAATTTGTTAAAATACAGGAATAAGAATTCTTTTGAAGAAGACAACTATGCCGGTATTAAAAATAACATGCATTGTATTTTGACTATACATGTAGAACGCAATCTGATTCTGTATAGTAGGCCTAGTAGGCTTACGAACTTTTCCTATCACTAGCAGGCCCCAACTTCAGTGGAGGGTCTTGAAATGGAAGGGAGCTGATGGTGTTAGGAAGGTAAAGTGGGGGATCGGTGATTAGATGGGATAACTCGCAAATTAAGGTGATATGAGGTGATTTTTTATTACTTGAGCATGATTTGTGGGCGGGGGTGCGACTGGGGGATTTGCGAGTATTTTTTTCGGAGGAAGGGGGAGGACGTGTGGCCCCTTGTACATCCTAAATATGCCAATACCTAGCATACCCTGCAATTTACCCTACGGTCCGCCACTGTTAATACTCACAATATCATTTGATTTTAATCAGCTTTAATACGAATTTACAGAAAAAAGTTGAATAATGTTTATTATTATTAATTATCAGTAATTGTAATTAATAAACGATATTTAGCCTATTAATTAGGCCTAATATTGACAAGGTGTTGGTATTGATTGCAGCCAATTTAACACGAACAGTTGTAATATTTTAATAAGACAAATAGGCCTATAACTATGCCTATTCAAAAGATAGTACCAATTTTAATGTAGTACATTCAGTCATTCACTATAATTTAGTAAACATTTTTATGTCAGCAACTACGCAAACAATCTAAACATGAATGACATATTTGATATCTATAATATCATAGACCGAAATCAATTTAATTTATATAGAACAATAAATATAAATAAATGGAGAATTAATTTGAAAAAAGGGAATTTACATTACCGGTACCGGTTAGTTTTTAATCCGTCATAAATTAATGAATTAATAATAACAATATAAATGATAACAATATTGATAACTCTACACTGCTGACCTGACTCTGCGAGCATTTACTTATTTGTCACATCACATTTGATTTAAAAGTTGTTTTTAGCTATTGAACTCTTTATTGCGTAGCAGGTATACATTATTTTGTCATACAATTAGTGCAACCCTAACGCCTTTACAATGATTGCTTCTATTCGAGGCTTCCTCAAACCATTCGGTCCGATACATTCATGTGCACATGCATTTCACCTTTCTCGTAAGGACCCCCACCCCCACCAAAGCTGTACCCCATGCCTACGCTGGCTGTACAACACGAATACAGTGATGTAATAAAATTCAATCTATAATAAATCTGCTCCAAAAATTATTTGTCACATTATTTAAAAGTTATTTTTAGCCCCGTTTTAGACCTATTTGTAGGCCTAATCCTTATTTTGTACACGAAACACTAAATCTTAACATCAAAATTCCCGCGATATTTTGTGAGGCCGATCGCAGAAATCTGTGTTGAGTCGATCAACTTTATGAGTCATGCATAATTTGCTGATGACGAAATAATTATTCTGATGAATACGTAAACAATGTTCCTCGTGGCTGCTAGATTTCGTGTTTACCTTTGGACACAGAGCTCCCTGAGCAGCAACCTATTACTGTAAAGCGGATAAACTAAATACTCACAGCCTCTTTCTATAAAGACGAGTGCCTAACAGTTAGACCACAAAGACCTATAGTATAGTTGCAACCATTCTATTTTCCGTAAACAATATGGTATAATTATTCACAGACCTAATAGTCACTTATGTGAGAAAGTGCATGGGGGTTAGATCTGAGACTATGTCGTTCAATGACTTCTTGTGGAGGGGCGCCATGAGCGTTTTCTTTAAACGGATACCGGCGTTTTAAAAGTTTTCATTATTATTATTATTATTATTATTATTATTATTATTATTATTATTATTATTATATATCTTATCAATCAATTAGTTTTATTTCAGAGAATTTCAATATCAAATTACAAAACAAATGAGATTTATATTTATATAATTGCTAGAAATTCAAACATAAAAATAAAAACTACACAAATTTCTGTCAAGCAAACTATAGGCCTAGCCCTATAATATAAAAAATGTCGTTCAATGACGTCAAAAACCCAAGTGAAAAATTTTGCTCCTCTTCACACAAGATACAAGATACATTCTCTACAGCATTTGTCAACGCATAGAATTTGGTTTCCATGTGTTTCCACAGTGAATAAAAATAAAATGTTAAACTACAACACATGAAAAGATCATGCGAAAGACAAGTAGGTCTAACTATGAAGAAACATTGCAATACAGAATATTTCAATAGTGGGCCTATGTTTATTTACATGAAAATAACTGTTATAATCGTCCAAGATGTAAAATGACATCAGGTACGCTTTGGATTTGATTTGTTTTTTGTGAAACACACACAAAGGATAATACAGGTAAGTCTAAAGACTTATTTCTGCTTGGATCCTTATTGGTGATTAGGGTAGTACACCTGAGAAATAACCGCCTGCTACTTTTTTAAAGAGTGTATCCTATGGCCTATGCGCTATTTAACGTGCATAATATTACACGTGTCTGGGTGAGGGGCGCTATTGTACATGCAGCGAAATGAACAACAAACTTTGTTAGAGACTGTTAGAGAAGACAACAACTGAATGATGAGTTAGTCATTAAAAAATGAAAAATAGGTCTAAATCGAAACATTGAGAGTGTTCTGTTTGTAGAAACAAATGCATAAATTGTTTATGACAGCAAAGCATTATATACTACAATAATAATTTGTACATTCACTTAACGTAACATTTCTCTTTCATTTATGTTCAACTTTTAAAGATATAGATAAATAATTATTTTGGAAGAGAGGCGAAATCCCAGAAAGCAAAAGCTTGCGAAGGGCTGCCTGAATCAAAAAGAAAAAAAACATTCTATTGTAGAGATGCTGTTACAAATTAAATTTTCATAAAATGAAAACCGTTATAAAATATCAGTGATACACATTTAAAAAAAATGTATTTTTTAAGAATCTCTTCGCCACTTGTGTTGCTAGTTGAAAAATGATCAGATCACTGTATGATTATGTCTGCTTCTCCAGTGACTCCAATTAACTCAGTGGACGAGAATGACATAATGATGTCCCGCTCACCCGTTTTTTGCTTAGCCACTAACTTCACTTCATATTCAACAGTCTCATTAGCCTTTATAATTCTGAAATGAGAAAATATCGTTAGCAACATCCAGAACATCTGTAGTTTTTTATCAAGATGCAAACAGCTGTATTCTAAATTAATTTAACTCGTTACATCATCAGCGATGATACGTCTATTAATAGCCTGGAGATGTTGCTAAAATTACAATCAGTATTTCTAAATCAAATGTCAGCACGCACGTTTTTGTTTGATATTTTAAAGTTGGTTCGACTATATTGTGCACGTTTTTGCTTGATATTTTAAAGTTGGTTCGACTATATTGTGCACGTTTTTGTTTGATATTTTAAAGTTGGTTCGACTATATTGTGCACGTTTTTGTTTGATATTTTAAAATTGGTTCAACTATATTGTGCACGTTTTTTAAGCACGTCAAGTCATCACACTTCATAGGCCTCATAATTTATCAGACTCATGAAATTCCCAATAGGCTCTAAACCAAAGATACTAGAAATACAAGATAGAGTTCTCGCGTTGTAAAAATGAGGCGGAAGTCGTGCCCAACGTAGGCGGCGCCATTCTTTTTAACCATGCAAATTTCCTATACTTCGTGCCCAACGTACAGGGCGCCCTTCTGTTGCTAAGTATATCCAGACGCAAAAGGCGCCCTTCCTTTTCCACTAATGAAGGAAAACCTTTTCACTAAGAGTGCGTCCGGCCATGCGATTTTGCGCTGTATTGTTGTTTTATTCTTTACTGATTCATGATTATGCTTTAATTGTTTTGTGTATTATTTGGATAATAGCAACGATTTCTACCGCCACCAAGGAGGTTATGTATTCACCGATGTCACTGTCTGGGTGTCTATTCCAGTTTGTTTTTATATCTAGTATCTTTATTGAGAATTGATAATAAAATACGCGACGACTTGGTAACGAAAGTTTGGCACAAGTTTTTTAGATCCAGCTGTAGGGGGCGCCCCATTTTTCGTATTCCCACCATGCATTTTGGTGGAACACGGTGGAACACTTTTTTTGTGTGGAGAACTCTATCTTGTATTTCTAGTATCTTTGCTCTAAACGATAAAATATATGACTTTTTGACTGTATGTTGTTCTTAATGCAGGTATTTCTCCAATTAAAGACCACTTTTCTGTGGTCCTGTTTGAATTCATATCTTTTAACATTAAATTTCCCTCTAATTAAAGACCACTATAAAATAAATAGTGGTTTTATAATGCTATTTTTAAAAAATTTTGTAGTAGATTACCACACATAAAGATATTAGCCAATGCATATCATAAGATGATGTTTTTTTTGTGTTTTTGTGTATAGGCCTAATGAGTAACGATAATGTTGGTGATGTTCGATTTGATTTGAATTTATTCGGAAGCACTGAACACTAATAAACATTACAATAGAAAAACATGAATTAAAACGTACGGAAGTCTTCCATAGATAACCCAAACCAGAACCCTTCGGGTGCGTACGCTCCTTTGTACGTAAAAAATCAATGTACATTTGTGAATTGCAATAACTTATTTTATCTTTTTGAATAATGATTGTGTAAGGTAATACAGTATTTTCCTTTTCAGTCAAAAAAATCAGAGGCGGATCCAGAAATTTATGAAAGGGGGGGGGGGGGGGGTTCTGAGAAGTGCAGGGATGTCGTTATGCAGGGCGGAGGTGGGCGGCGGCGCCCACTCTTGACGTCTTGCACCCATCCTAAAGCTATTTTCAAGGCCTTCTGCCCAGCCTCATACAAAACAAGTTTTTGCTCCATAAACCGTATTTTCCGGTGAATAAGCCGCAAATTTTATACGCGATTTTCTCCTCGAAGTTTGGGGTGCGGCCTATACACCGGACGTTAACCTACTCCCAAAAAGTTCAGATCGTGAACCGCAGCGAAAATCAGGCGCCGTCTGTCTAGCTTGGGCCCATGCTCCTATATAATTAGCCTAGCCTTTGTTGAAGGGCTAGTACTGTATTTGTAATTATACTCACTATACAGTGCTGTACTGTGATTCCTACTACATTTTCTACGACAATCAAGCAATGGTTTGGGTTGTTTACATAATTATTTTCATAGTTACTTTCACTCAAACAATTTTGAAACACGTTTTATTCGAATTCGCTTCGCTCAAAACAATAAATAACCTTCTTTTCGGCAGTGGGGGGTCCTAGAGGTCACGTGAGCAGCTTTCATTTATGATGTCGCAACAAAACACACGTGGGCTGTTGAAACTTTCTGTTCGACGTCTGGTTCCCGTTGGCTTGTACCGTTATAGAAAGAATACTGATACCGCTATATTTCAGAATAAAAGCTTGTGAAATTAATTTATGCAATAAAAACACGAGTTTTCTTGAAGTAGTAATAATTATTTTACTGGAAATTAATTAAAGAAAGGCATACGTTCGTCCGTCTATCACATGCCACCATCACATGTTGTATATGTGTATAGACGGTCAGTCCATCACATGCTGCAACTTTATGTGTCCATAATTTTAAGGTTCTCGCCCACCAGGGACTGTCCATCAGATGCTGTATTTTCTAACCATTATTTTCCCAAACATCATTTGATGAAGCTATGCTGTAAATTTATGTGTCCAAAATTGTAAGGTTCTCCACCACCCGGGACTGTCCATCAGATGCTGTATTTTCTGACCATTATTTTCCCAAACATCATTTGATGTCCTTCCCCCTCCCCTCCCCCCGCCAACCCTTAGGTTCGTCCGTCCATCACATGCTGCCCCCGCCAACACTTATGTTCGTCCGACCATCACATGCTGCATATTTATGTGTCCAGAATTTTTAACCATCATTTCTTGGAAAATAATTCCACAAATGTTGATTTTTATTGCTTGACGGTAGGCTGGTGGTAGGCCAAGAAACCTACTTTACGTAACGGTATAGTATATCAAGATGTGTCTAGGCCTACACCAGGTCCGACGGTGTCGCCCAAAGAGAAGCCTACATTACGTATGTGTCTAGGCCTAGCTACACCAGGTCCGTCAATCTTAGCCGTTAAAGTATACTAAAACACTAATAGAACACACAGAACACCTTCAAAAAATAGCACAGGTATGGCCTAAGTGGCCGATATGCCACAACTATCTCAGCTTGCTCAATGTTTACTGACAGTCGCGAAAACAACATAAAAAACTTTTCTAGGCAGCTCGCGACAGAAACAAAATGTCGGGAAAGTTTGACCCGACGCATGCGCAAATAAAATGTTCGACTAAAAAACGACTCAAAACTGGTGGTAGGGGTATATGTTTTATCGCCTAGAGCTTACATTTAACCGAAAAAACAAACATTTCTTGCACAATTGCATGTCCACCAGCAACTATCGAGCACAATGTATACCTGCCGCGATGCACCGTTTGGGAGCCTATTTATTTACAAATATGCTGACCTCTTTTGGTGTCACATCTCATACACACATTTTACATGTGAACCATTACATTAGTTCCATGTGACCTATGGTCACAAAGGAACTAAAAAGGCGGTAAATATCATTGCAGCTTATTTCCATTGGGGTCCATTAAATACACACAAGTACAATAAAAACATAGAATAGGTAAAACAATAAAACATACAAAATATACTAAAACATATGCATAAAATTTGATAGTCTGCTTTAAGTAGATCAGATTACCACACATTTCCTACCTGAACATTTCTCGTTTGTAGCCAGCAAGGGCTGAACCCTCGGTACTAAAGAAACATTTCTGTAATTTATATGGTAACGGGTTGGTGAATTCCGCCTTGGCATAAAATGTTGATCCCTTGTGTACCGTTGATGGTACCTAAAATCGATAGAGTAGTCAGATTTATCAACTAACATTTCAATAGAATTAACAATAATGACAATTAAACAACAACACTATGCGTGATGATGAAGATGGTTTTCAGTAAACTGTATCCTTCCCATATAGATCCCTGGTTCTTAATAGGCGGCACGCGGACCAAAAAAAAAAAAACAAACTCAAAACATATTAAAAATTTATCATAGACATGTTACAATTTTAATGAGTGCAGGTAACTGATACCTGATTTGAGACCCATGGTAGGTGGCCTGTTAAATCATATAGGCAAATACAATTAAATTTAGGCTATTTTTGCAATACATCTTTTGGGTTTCATCGTAAATAACATTCGTACTTAATTAGGCTATGTTCTCACACGGCTTCTAAGCTAACGGTTAGCAGGATCCGGATCCTGCTAACCGTTAGCTGCTGTGCGTCCATACGAGAAAATCCCGATCCGGATACCAAAAATATGATGATCGAATCACTGGCCAATAAGAAACTGGAAGTTATAAAAGCGTACGTGTGATTAGTTAATAATAAAAACGCGCTCAACTTGCTAACTGATAGCGGTATCCGAATACTGCTATCGGTTAGCGCTAACCGATCGGGCGTTCTCACGCAGGTGCTAACGGTTAGCACTAACGGTTAACTCCCGATCCGGATACTAGGGCTCTCATGAGAACCAGGCTTTAGTCGCAAAAGATAGCGTAAATGTACGTAAACACGTGCGTTCGTGTGACAACACATGCGGTTGTTGGACACGCGAATATTCCTGGCACTGTTCTGATTGGTCAGTTGTTAAGAGGTTGATTGACACGCAGGAAAGGTCCACTGTGACCTAACCAAAGGTATAGGATGTCATAAAATTGACATTTTACTGGATACACACCGTGATCTTAATGTTCGGTTTCTTCAGTTTAAAATCGTATCCTTTGATGATTGTTTGGTTAGTTTCTTTGACAACCACTGTGACGTCGAATCGAATGTTGGCTTGGTCAACAAGATCACGCAGGTAATCAGAGGCTAGCAGCTTCAGACGATATTCACTTTCTAGAGAATAAAAAATGTGACATTTCATTGTTAATTTTATTTCTATTGAAGGACTCGAAATATTAAGTGACGACTACAAAACGATTGGAGTACCTCACAAAGAGTTAAAATTTTGCACAATGCAATGATTATAAATGCAGTAACCATATAGCTTAGTAAGCCTGCAGCGAAACGATACATTTCCAAAAGCCTTTTATGACCCTTCAGAATTGGATGGAATGGATTTTATATGCAAGGAAAACATTCTTGACTATGCAAATAGCGGTTCGGAGTTATACAAAAGCCGAGTGATTGACACAGAGCGTAAAATTGTTTTGGGTCAAAGCAGAAACTGAAACTATTATGTCTTAAGTTGAAAGATATTCACGGTAATCGTCGGAGTAAGCCTTCACCAACACTATATGGACGGTAGGCCTGTCACAAAATTATATGCGCATTTAAATAGGTTGGATAGGGCCATTTTTCAAAACAGATTGTTACACCTTTTCTGAAAATGTAAAGAGAAGAGCATTAAAATAAACCTATACCGTGGAGCACCTACCTCCGAGAGGCTTTACAGCTACGTCCTTTAGTTCATATATCACTTCTTTTGCACGAACACCCGTGTAGTACACAGAGGTCCCTGCAATACTCAATACGCAATTGCGATCTTCTGAGCTTGTGTTGCGCACAAGCAGAACCAGTTCAAAGTCGTTACCAATCATAATGTCGTCTGGCAGAGTGCCTACAATCTCCACATCTTTCTTTGTCTCAACAACGAGTTTCTTGACTGAATTGATGTATTTTTCGACAGTATATATAGCAAGCAATTCCTCAGTTGAACCTAGGATGAAAAATCAAGATTTTGTGGCATTTTCAAATTTAATATAAATCAGGATAAGTATTCTTATATAGGTCAATGTTATTGATATCACTAAAATTGACCAGTCAGTAGGTGTACTTCAGGAAGTAAGAGGTTACCTTCTGGTGGTTTGTATTGATCCGATATGATTTCTTTTTCCATCTTGCCAACTGCCTTGGTGACCGTCAACACGCCGACCGAATCGGTATCAATATGAATAGGAACTGGTGGCTAGTTAAATAAAATGATAATGGCAATAAAAATTTATAATCAATCAATCAATCAATCAATCAATTTCTTTTGATTTCAGATATTTTATCCATGTTAAACTGATATTCAACTTCAATAACATTAGTTGCTCTAACGAAAACCTTGGTCATGTTAACTTCAGAATAGAAAGCGAGAAAAGTCCGTGGAAGATCTTGATGTTAGAAACCTTGATAGAGGCAGCCCAATGCTCGTTAGAGGATCGTATTCGAAAAATACTGCTGCTGCTACAAGCATACATAATTGCCTCTGATAGAGTGAAATGGAAGTTTTTGGTTCGTGGAGCCAACGTCTAGTAGGGTGAAATAGGAGGTGTAGAAGATCATCATTGTGTAGCCATATCTGGTCAAGCATGCAAATCATGTGCAATCTTCCTGTGTGTCGGACGAAGACACTGTTGAGTCAGACAAAATATTAAAGGGGAATACCCGGCTTTAGTATCGTTAAGGCATCAGAAAGTGTTGATAATGTGAGCAACAGGTAGTGACGTAGATCATGGTCAAGAGCGTTTTGATATATTTTTGTATTCTCATTTAGAGACCACAGTGGAAATAGGTTGCTTTTTGTACTTTTCTGTGTTTTTATCCTTGTGTGTTTTTACTTATAATTACTTCAGAACAAATAAATAATTTTAAAAAAATAGAAAAAATAGGGCCTAACAGGCTTTAGGAGTTTCTTTGGGGATTTTTTAAGATGTCGGACAAAGAATATCGCAATCTATCACTCATTTTTACTAGCAGTGGAATACACTTAAAAAACAGCTTTAATAGCATGGAAATTACTATTTACCTCTGTCATTTATAATTGAAGAAAAAAGCTTCAAAACAAAACTATGAAAGGTAACTATTTCTCCTGCACTTTTTAAACCAATTTTATCAATATACAGTACTATTTTTCTGACATACCTCGTTTTCAACACCGGAAAACTTCCAATTCACTTTACATGCGTTGACCTCAGCAAAAACGAATTTGGTGTCGAATAAAAGTTGGACATGTCCCGCTTTCACTGCTGCTAATGGCGCCGGGCCCAACTGAAACACACCTTAAAACAGATTAGAAGAAAAGTAATAAAAAATAAATAAAACAGCATACGCACTGTCTCGGGAATTGCGCAAACACAGTTTCGGTATTTTTAAATATTGTTATGATGTAGGTAAAAAGTTGGGACTCTAAAAACCTGGTCGTGGAATTAAAAGGTGTAAGCAACTTCACCGGAGGCACAATTCCAATCACTTTAATACCAAGCGGCAAAACCTTCTATAAAAACGTGCAAACGAATCCGTACTCAAATTACAAATCTACTGTAAGTTTATCAACGTGCGAAGGAGAATCACTGAAAAAAATGCAGTACCACCTTCGCTTCTTTCTTGTGGTGTTGCGTCTACAGCCTGCCAGCCCCCGTACCCAGGAGGTAAGTCAGGCCTCGCCATCCATGCGTCAGTCCAGCAATGGAAATTCCTGTCAAAGACACAGACTTGCAACTGTAGTTCTCAACAAGAAACATAATTTTACTTGTGACAATGGATACGACTAATATAGATTAGCATGTAAGTATCACGTTGATGCACATAGAAATGCATATGTAGTCCTATCGCCTAAATATGGATAAAGAATTTGATTGCAATGAGAAACACTAATTTTCATAACGAATTGCTTCAATAATGTTTGTATGCTACTGGTAATTACATAAATCTTATAATGGTTACGAATACAAATGCCATATTCTAAAAGATAGGCCTATATACATTCAGCTTTAATGTACGGTATTTTTACATTCCATAGAACATTAAGACAAATTATTGTACGCCTTACAGTAGAAATAGACAGATATTTTTTTTCCATTTACCAGACACTGTCGGAGTCCAACCAATCCATGGGTTTGCCGTTACTATCAAAATGGTAGTCCATAATGCAGTTTCCGTCAGTGTCATGGGCTGAAGCTGTGTTGCAGATGGATCGAGCTGGTATGCCAAGCGATCGCAGAGCTACATGATATAGAAATTAGCAAACAATAATGAAATATATTGACAAATATTATGCTTAGCCTATTTTTAAAAACATTATTTTGATTATATTATTTATCAATTCATTAGAAATTACTTTAAATTTACTTTGAATTTAATTCAATATATGCCGAAAGGAAACCAGTTGATTAAGAGTCACATGACCGATGTAAATCCCGGAACCATGGTAAATTTTATTTAGATTTAAGCTCTGTCCAGACTATCAATTTTCTTTGACAAAAAATATGCCCATATATAGTCATGATGTGCCTATATATGGTGATGATGTGATGTCATCATGACCATACTTAGGCATGTCACATGTTTTTGGCAAATAAAATTTGATGGTCTGGACAAAGGACTTTAAAAAGCAATAGACATACCTGTCGTTAAAACATTGGCAAAGACCCAGCATTGAGCAAATTTTACTGGTTTCTTGGTCAAAGTATACTGTTTGAAAATGGCGGCGCTTCCTGTCCAAGCAGTAGGCTCCGTCCCGCCACTGTAGTCTCCACTCCAGTTGCCAACAAGTACACCGTTGTCATCATTACTATTGATCTATTAAAATCAAGATTCAGCATAAATAATATAGTTACATCCATGTAAAAATGCCAACACAGAAAATCATTATGTGCCTATATATGGTGATAATGTGATGTCATCATGACCATATTTAAGCTTGTTATTTGCTTTTGTCAAATAATTGATAATCTAGACAGGGATATGGGAGGCCTACGCGCACGAACTGTGATTACGAAATATCCGTTCAGTTTGTATATATTATGGTTAGAACCGTATTGCTTACCAGAGCAGACAATACACGGGATATTTCGACAGGGCTACCAAATGATCTTGGCTTAGCTCTTTTAGTCTGAAGAAGTTCGAAAATGCATCTAAGAACATATTCCTCAAACTGAAAGAAAAGCAAAATTATTATGAGCGATGCGGTAAATGAGGCAGATTAGGATGAACACATAAATAAAATTATAGTTCAAATGAGTCAAAACTGCCACCTTAATAATTAACTAGATAGGTTGTGTAAACAAAGTTCCTCACATGTAATTTTTATATTTGTTGTTTTATGTCAACAAATCGAATCTAAAGTAATAATCAAACTTATTAACAGCAATCTATTTCTGTTGCCAATAATGTAATCTTAGATTCTCGTGATTACATGCAGATCGTTTGTTACAACCATTCACAGAATCTGTGAAGTTTTCAGACACCTCCTTCCTGTTCATTGATACTTTTGTATCTGATTTTCCGTATCATTTTTTCCCTTTTTTTTTACAAATAGATTTTTCTCCTTCTGCGTTATTTTTTGCACAGCACTCTCGCCTTTGGCACCTTAAGACTAAACATGTAGAATTGTAGTTGGGATTGGACCAACCACAAACGTACGCAGTTGAGTGCACTAGAATAAAAATCAATTACTCTATAATAACATGAAAGATTTATTTAACAAATAACATGATGACCACCTGTCCCAAGTACCACCTAGCTCCATACACATTTTTTCCTGATCCGTAAAAGTACATTCCTTGGTCGTTCAAAACGTATTCCTGCTTCTGGTCATCTTCGGGGAGGTAGACGTCATCATCTGTAACGATGGATACGATAATCTATTTTCGACTTAAAATAGCAAGGAACGTGCTCGATAGAGGTAAACGTATGATTAACATCATGATAAATATGTTGTATGTAATAATTCCAATATTTCTGTTGCATCTGTTTCTCGGTTGGTTCTGGAGAGCTCCCAGACAGATGGGCATTACCCTCTTTCGAGCAATTAAGTAACCAGGATCAACTCAAAAAATTCGCACCCACCCAATTAAAATCCTGCGTATTTTTGTATTTTTATGTTTGTTCTTGTAAATTTGGTATTTGGTTAAATAAATGATAGGAACACAGCAACAGATTGGCCTAGTATTACATAATCCTCAATAATAAAGGATTTGTTTCTCATGACCAGAACAACTCCAAAAACTCATAATGAAACTTAGTTATGTAGAGCATCATGTGTGTGTGTGTGTGTTTGTCTTGTGAAGAGATATACCACTTTTATTTTCACTTTATTCATATAAAAAAAACACATCAATATAAAAATTGGTCACACGTCGTGGCTCGAAAGCCAAATTGCACGTGAGCCTCACAATTTCAGAAATAATAAAGGCAATATATAAAAAAATTAATTATGAATATAAATAAAAAAATTGAGACAATGATAAAGTAAGGATAAATTATTAATATAAGAATTGGGAAAAATAAACAATATAAAAAAAACCATTAAAAAGAGAACGTAGCCCTAGTTAAAAAAGAAAACAAAGAAACACAATGCACCACACAATAAAATGCCCTCTGTATATACCACTTTTTCATATGCTTGGCCTTCGACCTAAACCAATAAATAAAAATTAAAATACTATGTTGCTGTTTTTTTGTTGTTACTGCTGTAGCTAGCTGCTGGTCTACTACCTCTGCTACTGATATGCTCTCCATTAGTAACATATAAAACAATGCGTTGCTACGCTCGAATACTCTTTCTGTAGCAATATTAAATGCACATCAACAGATTTGAAAACTATGATGACGTTATAATTTATTCATCTTGCGTTGCGGAGCACGTTGATTTCAGGATTTTACGTGCTCAACGTACGTTAATTACGGGTTTGCGCATGCGTATTTCGATTTGTTTACAAAAGGGACGGAGCTATCGCGCTGCATGTCGGGTACTAACGTTAAAGTTAAGGTTAACGTCGTGCGGCGAAAACTGCCTATTGGTGAACGTTGTGATTCAGCATGTCTAAAAATTACGTGAACACAGCAATGTTATTTTAAGTAAAACATTTCGTTATTATTACATACTTATGTTCCTACGAAACGTTTTGAATACCACCGTAACTATAAAACGTCAAATTGATAGCTGTATATCACATGTAACCAACACTATAGGTAATTATAAAAAATATACTTAACCACAAGACAATATAGGTCAACCAGTTTCATTGACAACAATATTTACAATTTCATTACTCATAAATGGTTGAAAACGAATCTATTTTTTTAGTTAAATAATGCGGATAAATCTGTTCGTAATCAGTACCATACTAATTATATGTAGGCCTAGACTCTCTTTACCTAAAGGTCCATTGATGTAAAATTCTCACCTTTACTCCAAGGATTAAATAACACAAATATTTCATCTTTAACATTCATCTTCTGCTTGAGTCCATTTTCGTCCGTTACCATGAGCACCAGTCTAAATCGTCCAACCAAACTATCCGATTTAACGTAAAGGGCAACGGAAACATTGGGGCCCGTGGCGTTTACGACGTGTGTACCCCAGTCGTCAAATGTTGCTGAAATTGGACCGGCAATTGGAGAAAGAATAGCTAAGGTTCCATCGGATATCTTGGGAGTTGCACCTATAAAATATACATGTGAATGCAATATTACACTTTTTGGAAAGTCTATACTATTGTAACTATAGGCATGTTGTTGGTCACAAACTTAAAAGAAGTCATAATGATAGGCAGCATTGGTGGTGACGACGACGACGATAATGATTATGATGATGATGGTGGTGATGATGATAATGATGATGATATTGTCGGAAATTTGGCATTTAACAAACAAGGGTCAACAAGAGTTTGTTAACCTCGAGTTAGCCAGTAATTTACAAAGGCCTATTTTCAATAAAGATGTTTGCCAAATGGCATGCTGCAGTTTAAAAGTGTATTCAGGGGCTGATCATTGATTTGAAGGAGTGGGGTTAAAAATGTTTGCAAAAAACCTCCAAAAAGAAAGGTGGGGGGGGGGGTCCATGGGTCCTCCCACTTGAAAATTTTGATTTTGAAATGAATATTTTTTTTTTACATTACTTAACAGAGAGGGGTTCGTCCGAACCCCATGAACCCCACTGCATCCGCAACTGGTATTGTGATCTTTGCTATAGGTTTGCTCAGTTCTCTTATGCATTTTAGAACTAATAATAAATGTTTAGTACATTTTATTGTAAAGTCATACGCAATTCAGCTCTTGCTGCAATATGCTTATTGATATGAATAATACCATAATGTATATACAGGTACACTCCAAGGTAGCTGTAAATTTTATTGATTGCATTATCACAAAAGTTGCAAAATCTTGTCTCGGTAAAAATCAAAACAATCTAGGCCTATTCATATCCATCGGGCCAGCAAAAAAATTACGGTATACAATAGGCCACATCAAATGCAATAACAACACATAGTATGTTAATAATAACATCTAATATTATTGATCTTACCCCATTTCAACTCGGCAGACAGCTTGTGTTTTTCGCCATTATAATCTCTATTCAATGTAATATCAACCTTGAACTGCTGGCCTCTCCGTAGTACTAATTCTTTGTTTTCATACTGCTCTGTGCGATGACCTGTTTGGTTCGTGGAGTATTGCAAGTCGTAAGACTGTATCTTCACAGAACCGTCTGCACGTAAAATATTAATTATACCATCAAATAATTTTAATAGAGCATACAAATTTATTGGTTGTGAATATTGAATTTAAAACTATATAAAATATTATATAAAACATTGTAATATGTTCCGATGTTGTTTATATTTTGTTTTGCGTCAGAAAATTTCGAGTGATGTTTTGCCCTACATAACGTGAAAAAACAAAAAAACACATCGAAATAGCATTGCAGTACCCACTGCTAGTTGGGATCGGATTGAACATTAGTCGAGCGCAAACTCAGTCAGGTGGTTATATTACACCAGACTAGAATAGGCCTATCTAGAGGTCGTAGGTTCCATTCACACCCAAATCACAAAGTATTATTGGGAACGTACTGAGTATTCATTACGATAGCATGACATGAAGGGCAAAACAATCCTCCCATTTGTAATATACAATACCAGTATAATATTATTAATAATTATATTATTGTTATAATAATATTTTATATCACTATTGATGGTGTTAACGCTATGTTTAAAACAACAACGATTGAGAAGTAGACCTAACATTTGGTGTTGTATAGTAGGGCCTATAAAGTTAAATATGGAGGAGACAAAATACTCTATTTAGATGTATCCAAGTGAATAAGAACGTTACAACATGCTGTACCTGTACCAGAACTCATCAGAGCGACAGGCTCTACCATAGGTTCCTCAGTCTCCCAATACCACCATGTTGGGGGCTGATCAACTGTTCTACCTGTCATCTCCTCAGTTTTTACTCCAAGCAGCTTATCCGGAACTCACTGGAATGCTGGTGGAATCACAAAACATCCGAATCGTTTGATTCCAGAGCAGACTAGAAACTCGATTTGGACGACCTTCGTGTTTATTGTAAATTGCATATCCGGGTAAGCCCTGTTTCCGCTCCAATTGCTCTACGATTGTGCTGACATTTCAAATCCTGGTATTTGGCTACATTCACAATGGATTCACTTTCAAAATAGATAACATAGGCCTAATAGAAATGGATTAAAAATTTGTGCGGCTCCTAATTTTGTGATCAGGTTTAAAAAAAAATCTTTCTCACACTTCAAGGTACTGTACTGTAAATCTATATAGCACCAAATACAATGTTGCTCCAACGGCGCTTTAATTAATGATGATCGAATTCCACATTGCATTTGTAAACTTTCAGCTTCCAAGATGTATTTTTTGGGAAGGGAGTACCAATATAATGTTCGTGCACTAATTGAGAAATCTCTCAGGAGACGTGGAGCAATGCCCGATTTTTGGGATGACTGGTTATTGATAATAGCGGATCCGAGTGGGGGAGGGGTGGGGCGGTTGCAACGGAGGATCCCCCACCCCCACAAAA
This sequence comes from Anneissia japonica, assembly GCF_011630105.1. NCBI lineage: Eukaryota > Metazoa > Echinodermata > Crinoidea > Comatulida > Comatulidae > Anneissia > Anneissia japonica. Next base: position 4,274 of record NW_022728199.1, on the reverse strand, counting down.
AGGACAAAACAGAGAGAATTAAAGAATCAAGAAAAGAATGAAAAAAGGGAGGAGCAAGGCACTCCAAAACAAGTTAATCCCAGACATTATTATTTGAAGATGGTTGGGAAACATAAGCATTTAAATTTAGGTCAATCTGCAAGTGTTTTTTTTTTTATTATCACAGAATTAGCAAATGTTAGCTCAACTTAATGTTCGATTTCTAAAGAGCGTAATTGTTCAGGTTCATACTATATAGCCATGAGGAAGAATAAAACAAAAATATTAGGATAACATGCGATTTCCCTTGTGTTCTTGGTGGGTGAGCTACTTTAATCCACGCATTTCCTTCCCAACCAGGTGCGTACATGTGGTTACCTGGTACCACGGAGGTGTGCTGGTAGTAACGCTCATTCAGCTGGAATATTACGCAATTCTTCACAGAGAGCCGAGTTTGGGATAAAAAGATTTATGGTTTAGGTTTTTCTGTCAATTTTATTGTAATATTACATATATTCCTAATAATTAATTCACTGTTTATGTGGAATTGCACTTAATAATTTAATCTGTAATTGATGTTAGAGTAAATGAAATTTGATCATGTTCGCTGTTTTATTATTATTAATAAATAATAATAATAATGATAATAATAATAATAATAATAATAATAATAATAATAATAATAATAACAATAATAATGGTAAGAACACAATCTTTCAATTTTTATTAATTTTATTAATAATAAATAAAATAATTAATAATTAATAAAAATAATAAAAAAATAATAATAACAACAATAATGGTAAGAACACAAGCTGAAGTAAGTCTATATTATATATTGTTCTGATCTTGTGTTTTATCACTAAGTTTTCGTCTTTCCTTTGTAATAATTTCATAGAAAGCAATAACTTATCAACTCATCCAGTCATTGTGGTATTGGTTTATGTATAGAATATTTAGAATTGACAGTAATTAATAACAATGAACCTCTCCTTAAAGTCCTGCTACTTGGATGCTATTGGTAAAGTCCCACAAAACACATATCGTGACACAAGCACGATACTGCACAGTACCGGTAATACATTAATAGTTACTTTGCTAAAATTCAATACCTGTGTATTTAAGATAATTTTCACAACATAAATGTATTTTATGAATACGAATGATGTCAATCGAAACTATGTATTTACTGAAACAGTATGTGACAAGTAGGGCCTCAGTACGTTTTATTAAATTTGACATGGTTTTGCTTTGCTTCCCAAAGGAGGGGCTGAATGCCTCGGCGGTTGATGAGGGGGGGGGGGTTTAAACGAGTGAAGCAGGCATTTTGACCAAAAGCAACCTGGGACTCTTAGTGGGGTTCACCGACAGTGGGGCAACGGCCTTGAGCTCTCACTGGCTAAAGCCATGGACATCGCAGCATCAAGGGGGCCCAGCAAATTCGAATAATTTTTTTTTACAAAAATATCCAAGGCCCTTTTCCAAGCATGGGCCTGGGATATTTACAATATTACAGTATAACATTGCAGGTTGAGATCCATGGCTAAATGGAAAAAAAGGATTAGCCATTATCTTGTGATTAATCTCTTTAGTTATCACACCTACACATAAGCAATCCTTGACTGATGCACATTTATTTTATAATGTTATGCCATAAGTTATATAGTGGGCTACGAATAATGTTGTATTTCATGATTTTAAACATTTTCACGCTTTTCCCGTTAAAATTGGATAAGTACTTACGAAGATATGATATTAATCACTGTTTTAATTAAGGTTTTAGTCAGTCATCATCATCATCATCATCATCATCATCATCATCATCATAAGGAATGGCGCATTAGAAAAAGAATGATTTTTTTATACCACTCCAGGCGGCGTTCTATTGCAGTTTGAGATCCATGGCTAAATGGAAAAAAAAAGATCAGCCTTTATCTTGTGATTAATCTCTTAGGTTTTCACACCTACACATAAGCAATCCTTGACTGATGCACATTTATTTTATAATGTTATGCCATAAGTTATATAGTGGGCTACGAATAATGTTGTATTTCATGATTTTGAACATTTTCACGCTTTTCCCGTTAAAATTGGATAAGTACTTACGAAGATATGATATTAATCACTGTTTTTAATAAGGTTTTAGTCAGCTATTCAATATAATACCTTACACCCCTCTGCCGATAGCCATTCAAGCAAAGCATTACCTATCAGCCAGAGATGAATAGAAACGCATTTGTCAAGAAGATGCAATTGTTTGTGGGCCTAGGCTATATTACTATAATTATAAGGAGGTGTTCTGATGGACATTTTTAGGGACCTATGTATTATACACTTTACAATTATAATAATTATTATTATTATTATTATTATTATTATTATTATTATTATTAATATTATTATTATTAGCATATATTATTAGTATATAGCAAGCAAGAGAAACGTTTTATTTTTTTATTTATTTATTGTATAGTCTTCTGTGTACCTATAGTACCCATGTTGAGGTTTTTTTTTTTTTTTGGTTTTTTTTTTGGTTTTTTTGTGCATGTTAGGATTGTATATGTTATTGTCATTTTCTTTTTATGACCCTAATATGCTCATCTGTGTTTTTTTTTTTCTATTTGTAGCAAACTTTACATTGTTGTCACAGTAAATCATTGAATATAGCTTGCTATCAGTTAATCATGTCCCAATGTCTAGTTGTGGGAATGGTCAACAAACAATTATTTAACATTAATTTGGTAGTTAATTCCAGTAAACAATGTATTCACAAATAACTTTAGAAGGCTGTTTAATTGAAATAATGTTTATCTACTTTCACTCAATAGACTTTTTGAAATGTAGCAAGATCTACACTATGGTTTTCTGCAGTTTCATTTCCGTGTTGATAGGCGGCCTAGTGTAAAACAGGGCACACATCTGGTTACCCTCCAAAAACAACAGTTATTAGTCAGGAAATAACAATCATTATTAGGAAAAGTTAACTGTAAAGTATTAATTTTTTTCTTAGTAAAATTTTACTAACTTAATAATGAAAATATTGTAACAATTGTGATTTATTAGTCAGTCAATTATGGGTATTCAGTGCTACAATATTTTTTTCTAATTACATCATATGCTTTATAATTATTTGGGTGATTCCATGGTAACCGACGTTACAATTCATGTATATACACATCTCATATCCAAGAGTTAGACAAAACATGAGGGAAGGAAAAATAGGCTATAGTTAGGGTGAAAAACCCAGTTTTTTGGCCAAAGTGGCAAACAATTATTTACAATGGTTTTTTGAGTAGAAACTATCTAAGAGGGTTTCAAGAGCCACCAAAATAAAAGTTGGAACAATTTTTCCCATGGGAAAAAGAGTTATGACCTTTTATATAAAGGTCAATCTATTTTTAGTAACAAACACTGAAACAGTGACCCATAAAACAATTGCAAAAAAACTTTTGTTCGGATGTTTTCTGTAGCATAAGGTCTAGAAAAGATGAATATGTATATTTTAGCCAAAAATTGCACAAGCATCAAGTGATTTTTCCAAAATGGCGCCAAAAACATTAAAATAGCCATAAATTAAGTTCTTTTTGTCTCGGAGTGTTTTTTTTTTCTTAACTGAAACCAAAATTCATCTGATAATGATTAAATAAAAATTTAAAAAAATTGAATAATTCCAAAAGTCATCCAAAATGCTATATTCATTTTTCATATCCGTAACCCATTAATTAGTAGTCCTATTTTGGTGATTGCAGTGTCTACATTTTCTGGGTCATAGCATTTATCAATATCATTTAAAATATGATTTAATAAGAGCTTAAGTAAAATATAAATAAATATCAAATTTGGAATGGTCTCTATACAGTGGCATGTCTAGGGAGTGTGTGAGGTGGGGAAGGGTTGGGAGTTGGTGGGCTTTGGGACGCTGTCCAAAAAAAAAAACTTACGCCTCCTTCGCATTGGAAGCAAAAAGGTCAGCTAAAGTAGTTAAAATCATTGAATATCATCTTATTTTGCAACTTAACGCCCAGTGGCGGATCCAGGTGAGGGGGAGGGGGTTCAAGAGATTCGGACGAACCCCCTCTGTGAAGAAACGTAACAAAATACTATTGGGTCCTGGCTTACAAAACGCATTACCAACCGTTTTTCGCGCATCGTGCGGGACGGTCCCGCTTCAAAGTGATTGTGGATGTAACACGCATTTGGCAGAAACCCATGCGTGATCTTAAATTTGTTACGCATTTAGTCCACGCATGACGACGAATAATCACGAATTCAGGGAAAATATATTTAAAATTAGA
>NW_022728198.1:0-1151 GCF_011630105.1 Anneissia japonica | reverse complement strand
CTAGTCATTCAGATTTGACGACACCGTCTGACTCAGGTATGTTGGTAATTTTGTCCTACAATCCAAAATTCCGTAATTGAGTTTTAAAAATAATATTATTATCAAACACAGATTTGTTATTATTGACCATCTTTTGCATAAATCTAAATATGATAAGCGTATGAGACAAAGCACAGAATAATACTTGGATATTGTAAAGTTATTGTAGTTATTCATTAACAGTAAATAATAATTGTATTAAATAAAATTACATAATAATATTAATTTATTACTTAATATAAAATCATGTAAAATGGTATAAATAATATTCATTTAAATAACTGATAAATTCAATGTGCCTGACAAAAACAATTAAAAAAAATTTAAAAAAATTCAGCACTGATATGAAAAAAATAAAACCAAAAACGAAAGGAAAACAAAATAAAAGATGAAAGAGATAAAAGGAAAAGTGAAACGAAAAAAAAAGAAAATATTAGAGAAAAAAGCACAACATAAGAGAAAAAAATAATATATTTGAAATAATACATTAATGGTAAACTGAGAGTCTATAGTCTACAGAAATGAGTTAGTGACGTTTTAAAACTTGATAATATGTATTAACTTGATAGGCCAACATTATATTTTGAACTAACTTTAACTATTTATAGTAACTTACTCTAATGAATTGTCAAAAAATGGCATACAGACTCTGCTATAAAGTGTGTAAACGTTTCTTTTGATACGTCAGCTGAAACAACTGTAGCAGAAGTGATTCCAGGCACTCCAACTGATTTACAATTTACAAGTATGGCCGATATCACAACGGAACAACGTTACTCGACGGAGAAAGACATCGCAACACACGATGCAACAAGTTCCCATGTGAGAACAACCGACTCAATAACAGATTCACTCTATAAAACTCGGGATGATGCCACAACGGAACAACGTTACTCGACGGAGAAAGACATCAGAACACATGATTCGACAAGTTATCACATGAGAACAACAACAGAATTAACAACAGATTCACTTTCTACAACTCAGGCTGATGTCACAACTTTTGAAGTTACTTCACAAGCAACAACTAAACCAGGTTACTCGACAGAGGACTTAACAACACAGTTTGATACGACAACGGCTAATAAGGCAACAACTTTGGACGAAGTAAC
>NW_022728197.1:0-1322 GCF_011630105.1 Anneissia japonica | reverse complement strand
TTCTCCACTTCAAAAACTCATAACTCCTTTGATCTATGCTGCCCGATGGCGTAACCACTGGGGGATAAGGGGAAAATATCTATCTTTGAAAAATCTTCCCCACCCCTTTATAAATGCCCTTTCATCCCCTGAAAGTGCCTAAAAACCTCAAATTTCACACGCATTCTTGTTAACATGGCCCAATTTCCACATTGGGCCATGCACATTTTAGGGAGTTTTGATCAATTCCAACGAAATTAGAATTAAAAACACCGGGGGACAAGGGGAAAATATCCATCTTTGGAAAATCTTTCCCCACCCTTTGACAAATGCATCCTCTGAAAGTGCCTAAAATTCTCAAATGCGCGCATTTCTTGTTACGGTAGGCCAATTTCCCCTATAAATTGCACATTTTAGGGAGTTTTCATCAATTCCGACGAAATTAGAATTAAAAACACAAAAATAATATGCGCGCTTGGCGCGCATTTTTTAGGGCTTTTTTAGTTTTTTCCTTTTTAAGTTATTTAAACACATAATAGTCCCAAACTCAAGAAAGACAAATTTAAGATAGATCATTTTAACCCAAAAAAAGGGCCTCAATGTGTATAGATGGTGAAAGAAAATATGTTTGTAATAAATAAAACCATGATGAAAATGCTTATATTTAGTTTCAAACACACGTGTGTAGCCTATATTATAAATAAGATAAGACAAATGCATCCTCTGAAAGTGCCTAAAATTCTCAAATTCTTTGCGCGCATTTCTTGTTACGGTAGGCAAATTTCCTCTATAAATTGCACATTTTAGGAAGTTTTCATCAATTCCGACGAAATTAGAATTTTTTAGGGCTTTTTTAGTTTTATTCTTTTAAGTTATTTAAACACATAATAGTCCCAAACTCAAGAAAGACAAATTTAAGATAGATCATTTTCACCTAAAAAAAGGGCCTCAATGTGTATAGATGGTGAAAGAATATGTTTGTAATAAATAAAACCATGATGAAAATGCTTATATTTATTATTATGATGTTGTAATGATGTTGTTTGTACTGTTCTTTAATTTTATTAAAGAGGGCCCCTGAATATCAGTTAACCTACTGGGCTAAACTAGAAGGGTTACCCTCTTTAAAAATGGTTGAAATTAAAAATAAAAAAATAAATAAATAAATACCCACTCTGACCCAAGACCCCTGTTACGCGCCTGGTGTTAGCACCAATGTGTGCCCTTGTGCGGACAGGGATGTGACCCCCTCTGAAGCTAAAAACCTTGTTTTTGAAAAAAATAAATTGATGCAATTTACTATTATAGGCCTAATCAATAAATTCCTCATCAACCGATATAAC
>NW_022728196.1:0-528 GCF_011630105.1 Anneissia japonica | reverse complement strand
TTTACATTACGACGTATTGTTGATTTAATATGCTGAATCATTATTAATGGTATATAGGCCTACCTTTTATATTTCTATATAACTTAATCAACAATTATCTCATTAATCACATTATCGTAAATAGGCCTATTGAAGCATTATAGAAGTATTAATTATTCACTAAAGCATTATTCGAACACCTTTATTATTATTATTATTATTTATTTTTTTAAATATATTATTTATCAACCAGATTAACATTGAAAACATGAATATGCATATGTGCATAAAATGATCGCAGAAAATAAACTTATAATTTATAAGATTATTTTTTTAAACAGAATCAAATAGATAACGTTTTTATTTAAAAGCAGGTTTAGCATGGACGTAATGTTATTTAATATGCTGAATATTACTATTTCATTAATTAAACTATCGTAAAATTATTATCATTATTATTATTATTATTATTATTATTATTATTATTATTATTATTATTATTATTATTGTTTGTTTATTTTTTGTTTTATGTATATGCCTAGGCCTATA
>NW_022728195.1:0-610 GCF_011630105.1 Anneissia japonica | reverse complement strand
CGCCTTCGCCGATTTCTCCCTCTCGAGATCGTCTCGAAGCGATCCCAGTTCCTTGGCGTGGGATTTGTGAGATTCGTCTCGTGCCTTCTTCAATTCTTCGACCCTTTGCTTCCACTGAGGAATTTCATTCTCGATTTTTTCATGGTTCGACTTCAGCCTGATTTTGGCTTCCTTGGCGGCCACCAGATCGCGGGACGTCCGTCGCAGTTCGTCTTTCGTCTTTTCTAGAAGGACGGAAAGCTCGGAACTCCGGTCGTCCGCGCATTCTTCGCGCGCTCTCGAGAGGTCCGTTTGCAATGCGGCTATCTCGTCTTTGAGAGCGGTCGCCTCGCGTCCCTTGTTAGCGAGCTGCACCCCCTACCCTTTTATTCCCGTTCCTTCCCTTCTTTGAGGACGGCGATCTCGTCTTCGAGACCGGCCGCCTCTCGAATCTTCTTCGCGATCGTAGCGTCCAACTCTTTCATCCTCTTCACGTTTCTTTCAATCTCTTCTTTGTAGGCCGTCATTTGATCCTCCGTCTTACTTCTGTTTCGTTTCATTTTCTTTTCCAGGGTGTCGATCTCGTTCCGCAAGTCGATAGCCGTGCGATCTTTATCGGAAAGCTGCTTTT
>NW_022728194.1:0-3666 GCF_011630105.1 Anneissia japonica | reverse complement strand
AACTGTTTGATAGATTTATTACATCATGTTCCCATATATTTGAGCACTGTATTATTATATACTAATTACTATACAAATCCGATTTGATACAATCAAATTTAAATTCCCTCTATGTATGCACACAACACTATCACTTAATGCAAGTATATAAAACATAATACCTGATATGAAAGTATTGGTCATTCCGTCCCCTATATTTCGAAGAAAAGAAATACAACCATTAATGTATATTATACCATCAACCATTAAAAAGTAGTGTTTAAAATTACTAGTCTAAGCAAATTCCCTATTATTATTATTATTATTATTATTATTATTATTATTATTATTATTATTATTATTATTATTATTATAAAACATTAAAAAGGAGAGTAACACATCTAACATTACGTTATAGAAAAGTTATAATAACGTTACATTTTGTGACAAAAAAAAAGTTATTTTGTAGAACCATGTACGTATTTATAACCTAATGCCACAACGTCACAACGTTTGAACGTTCTTACAAAGTTGTGTAAACGTTATGCTGTGACATACCTAACCACAACGTTCGCGAACGTTATAAGGACGTTTTGTGTTTATTTATTTATTTACTTTATGAGAACATACGCCTTTAAATTACAAACATATGAAAATTAACTAAAGATGAAGCACACTTTTACACAATCATTGATAAAATATGCAGATATACACGGAATAAATTGTACATACAAAATAATACTACAAATTAAAAATTTACCATAGAAAATTAAAGGTATTGAGTAATTTTTATACAGGCACTCCTAAACAAACATACAATACAGTATACTGTATGTATATTTGTAAGAGGTCGCTCCTAAATATTAGCATTTTCACAAGTGCACAAACATTATGCTGGGGGTGGGGGTAGACCAATTTATACGTTTTTAAATGTGCATGAACCTTTATGACCAAATTATAGTGCAATACGGTAGTAATAGATAGAATGTACATTAATTTATGTACAGGTGAGCATAACAGTACTTTACAGTAGTTAGTTGTTTTGTAATATCAATATCAAGGGAGGGGGTAACAGAGAACAGTCGGTTATGGTTGTACGTTTGTGAAAGTGTTGACAGTTGTGAACGAGCCTTAACAAAGCAAAAATAAAAGTTGAAAAATTCTATTAAACTACAACAATAATAAAAACAAACATAAACATAATAAACATTTCAATGCAACAATACATTTGATTTGACATCAGGTTTGAACATACTTAATCTCTGAACGCTTGCACCACGCAAGCTAGGAAGAAAATGGAGATTAGACTAACCAAGATAAGAACAGAAAATGGACCTTTCCGCTACGCAGCGCCTGTTGCTAAGATCCCACAAATCAATATCCTAAAATGTATTTAAGCCTGGTTCTCACGACAGTCCTAGTATCCGGAGCCGGGGCTAACCGTTAGCCCCTGCGTGAGAACGCCCGATCGGTTAGCGCTAACCGTTAGCGGTATCCGGATACGCTAACGGTTAGCTAGCGCTATCGGTTAGCAAGTTGAGGGCGTTTCTATCATCAACCAATCACACGTACGCGTTTACAATTTCCAGTTTCTTATTGGCCAGTGATTCGATCATCATATTGTTGATATCCGGATCGGGATTTCCTCGCATGGACGCACGGCAGCTAACGGTTAGCAGAATCCGGATCCTGCTAACAGTTAGCTGCCGTGTGAGAACATAGCCGTAAACGTGTATCATTGGCGCTTTTCTAATTGGTTGATTGACATTCCAGAAAGGTTCATTTGGTATTGAAAGATGGGTATGAAAAGAGGCCTACCAAATGAGATAATTTAGTTGATGTGTGAGCTAAAAGTTTCGTTGTCCAAATACAGTGAAATACATTCACGATATTAAAATATATGAAAAATTGTGTTAAAACATTAAATGTACAGAATCACAAGATATAGGTTATGTTACATTGCATGAAGGGCTAGGCCATAGGAGACAACAAAAAAGATGTAGACAGATAGTTATGTTAAAATAACATTAACATAATATAAATATATAACGTTTCGATATATAATATCTTTTAATGGATGTTATTCTACTAGTACGTAAATAATCACAAGTACCGTACAACGTACGTAGAGTCTAGTAGTTTATTGCAGAATTAATCAAAAAAATAAATAATATGTTCACAAGAATACAGGATATTGATGATAATGAGGTGTTACTATAACTCAAGTGAAATGTTAATTATATTAGGGAATGTATAGAGCAGGATAGGGCTACATCATTCTTATGGTATGATAATAGAAAGGTTCGCTCTCCAAATCGAGACCACTTTTGGTGTTAGGGTTTATTAAACTCACTGCTGGCGTGTGTGGCTGCTAAAGTACGGTATAACTGTGACTTACATGGAATTGTAACAGTCTTTTCAACTTCTTTGCTAGTGGAATCGTGCGCCATCATTATAACGGCTACCTTGTAAGTCTGTCCTGGGAGCAATCCACGAATGCAGTCAAAATGAAATGACATCTATAAAGATTATGACGAAAGATATGTTTATAAAAGTAACATTAAAATCTGCACGAAATTAACAAATCAGACCTGATTTGAATATTGGTGAAATAATCAGTGTAGTGACCTAGGACTTTTAACTGTACCTGTTAAAAGTCCTTGTAATAAAAAAAACATCCAGCCTATTAACTTATGATAACGCTATACTATGTGTAATGTCCACCGATATACGGTAGTAATAATTTGTGTTGATGGTGGGGGGGGGGCGGTGCCGTGTTGTTGAACCTCGATATCACATCATAAATCTTTGTTCAAGCTATTGTTAGGTTTATGCTACAAATATGTGTGTGATTTATCCATATATGGGCATGGTGATCATCATATCTATTATATAGTTTATTTACAAATTTTTGTTACAATACTATAATAAGCCTATATGTATAGTTGTTTTTTGTTTGTTTGTTTGTTTGGTTTTTTTTTTGGTTTAGGGCTTGGTTTTGGTTTTTTGCAAATACTGACTGACTTTAGAATTTTGGGCTTGAGAGACGAGCATCTAATTACCAGGATACAAAAAGATTAAATTGCAAGTAACATACCGAAACTGCCTCGAATGTCTTCATAATCAGAATATCGTAGATTTTAAGAGGTTCGTTGAAGTTTATGTAGAAGCAATGTATGTTTTGCTTAGATGTTAATTTAATCAATATTCCACGATACTTGTTTTTCTCCGCTATTTCAAAATAAAACGAAATATTAAAGAACGGATTGTTACAAATACAAAGTTTTAGATGAACTCATCTCTAGAGGGCGATGTTCACATTTATTTAAAAAGTCAAAAAATCAAAGTATCAAAAAATGTTTAAACAAAGATATGGTAAACATATTTTATAACATTTAATCATACTGGTCATACAGTCCCGTAAAATGGAGCAAATGCAACAGGGTACAGTGACGCACATGATAAACACGAATAGTATAGTGAATGTTGTTTGGTTTATTGGGAATTTTGAGTTGAAAGATGTACTGTTCCATTTAGCGAGACAGGAAATAAAAAACTAAATCATAACAGAAAATAATGTATTCATCTTAAACCATATAATTACGTATATATCTATCTCTCAGGGTTTTTTTGTGGGGGGACACCAATTGGGGACTAGCATTCGGCACGATAACATGTCAGACAAGG
>NW_022728193.1:0-979 GCF_011630105.1 Anneissia japonica | reverse complement strand
CTCTACTGAGATCCAGCCATTGTTTCCCACAGCATTGTTGTTTTCCAGTATTTTGCCTTTTAATTTATATATATATATATATATATATATAAGTTCATATTACACAGGTTTGTTAATTCTTTTTGTAGGCTCCAGTGATGGTAAAATATTGGCGTAAATTAAATGAAGGAGGAATTTTGGAAGAACCGTTAGCACGCTATTTGTGGAGAAATGAACTTAAAAGCAGTGAAGATGATGACGACGTCGTTTTTAAAGACTTCATTGAACTTATGAAGGCATTTGGACTTCTCTTTGAAAAGGTGTGGCCTATTGGTACTGGTACCTTCTTTTTATACTTTCGATCCCCACAAAATAAACGATTACTGTATGTAATGTAATATCGTAGGCCGTATATTTGAGACTCTCAATTTTTAGCCCATTTGAGAATCCTGTTATTTTAATTTTGTGAAAGTGGATAAAGAGAATGAGGTTGTAGAAATCGCGAGCAAACTAATTCACCCCTCCTTACATTCAAACTAAAATTGTCACGATTGTTTTCTTTTCATTGTTTACAGATCAAGAAAGCAGCATCAGAAGATGGCCCTCGAGTATTTGTCGTTCCATCTCGAATGAAGACCAGAGATGATGATAGATTGGAAGTTAAGGAAGATGAGAAGAAGACAGTATCCATCTATGTGACACCTAAAGACTTTCTCCCTGGTGCCGTCTACCATGTCTTGGTCGTTAGATTTGTGAACCTGAGCCAGGATAAACTTCAGTGTGAAGACCCAAAGTTGTCTCGGAATCAGGCTGAAATAGGATTTGATCATAAGCATTACCTGAAATTAGGTCGGATATCCATTGATAACAAACAGTCTTTGAAGGTAAATTTTATTTTGTCTTTATCCTGACTCTTTATTTCTCCGTTAAATCATAGTTTGTTACAATAAAACAGCCTTAATTATGATGTTATTGATATTGAATGCATTGAGTATTAACT
>NW_022728192.1:0-1442 GCF_011630105.1 Anneissia japonica | reverse complement strand
AGCCTTCATAAAATAATTCTTTGCAGTGAAATTTTAATATTGTCTGTCAGGTTTTTATATAATTTCAAAATATATTTTTTTTGCAATCAGTGAAACATTTAAGTCTAAATGATGAATGGAGAAAACTTTAAGTGGTCATAATCATACAATAACACTTGTCCAAAATTTACCACTTGCCCAAAATTTACACAGACAGGTTATCTTTTAAGTCTGAATGAGAAAAGGAGAATCCTTTCAGTGGTCAATAAGCACAATACTTGCCCAAAAGTCACTGTACACTGAATTATCTTTTAGGTCTAAATGAGGAATGGAGAAACCTTTTGAATGGTCCATGCATCTTACGGTACTTGTCAAAAAGTTACACAGACAGGTTGTCTTTTAAGTCTAAATGAAAAACCTTTCAGTGGTCCAAAGTATACTGTATGTAATACAATACTTGCCCTAAAGTTACACAGACAGTTATCTTTTTAAGTCTAAATGAGGAATACAGAAACCTTTCAGTGGTCCAAAGCATACTGTATGTAATACAGTACTTGCCCTAAAGTTACACAGACAGGTTATCTTTTAAGTCTAAATGAGGAATGGAGAAACCTTTCAGTGGTCCATGCATATTACAGTACTTGCCCAAAGGTTACACAGACCGGTTGTCTTTAAGTCTAAATTATTAATGGAGAAACCTTGCCCCAAAGTTACACAGGCAGGTTGTCTTTTTACAGTAGTCTAAATGAGGAATGGAGTGCTTTCAGTTGTCCAAAGTATACTGTATGTAATTTTTTTTTTTAGATTTATTCGGTATCAATATATAAAAAACATACAAATACAAAAACAAACACCTACCACAGTTCCAAACAAATTATCAACTAAAGCAACAAAACAAGATCAATTTTAGAGATAGCAGAACAGGCAAAAGTGAAAACACTGTCATCAAAGATGTGCCTGTCCAAACTAGAATTTACAGATGTTGATTAATTTAACAGGAACATACCAATAACAATAGTTATAATAATGCAAGTATAAATAATAAAAATTCAGTTTGTTTTGTATGTCTAATGAGGAATGTAGTGCTTTCAGTGGTCCATAAGCATAATACTTGCCTAAAAGTTACACTCAGGTTATCGTTTAACATGTTTAGTCGTGCAAGATTTACGGCATATTTTAATACTGTACCATAAGGTAATTTCAGTTTTTTTTTTCTTTTTACTTGCTACTGTATCAGTTCAGACTCATGTTCCTGGTCCTGATAAAGTGCCTTTACTCAAGCATAACTGAAATATACAGTGATTGAAACCGTTAGTCCCTATAAAAAAAATTATAGTTTGTCACCCTATCTAGGCTCAAAATTATGTAGTCATCAGAGCCTACTATCATGTTCAATTATATAATTATCATTTTTAATTTAACTTGAAACACATAACCCTGATATTTAATTTTTAAGTAAAAAA
>NW_022728191.1:642-3349 GCF_011630105.1 Anneissia japonica | reverse complement strand
ATGGTGGTCATATCTTAAAGTTTATTTTCAAACTTATTTTGACCACCATCCACATACTTTTTTTTCCATATGAATTATACTTCTAATTTATGTATATGTGGAGAAATACTAATAAACAAACAAAGACATACATCACTATTATCATTATTACTATTACAATTGTGATTGTGATTGTTATGACTATGATTATGATTGTTATTATTATTATTATTATTATTATTATTATTATTATTATTATTATTATTATCAAGGGTGACTATGAGAGAAGGCCTGCCTTCTAATTGTGATCCTAACAATGGCTTTTTCCTTTTTCTCTTGATAGAACTGTTTTCATGTCATTGTTGAATAAAGTTATATCATATTATATATATATATATATATATATATAAATATATGCTTCAAAGTAGTCACCTTGTGAAGAATGTTATTTCTGTTCTGCTTACTTATTTTATATATATTGAAGCATACATGGATTGGATATCTTTTGATCATCACCAACATGTTATTTGTACCACACCTCGACTAGGTTGCTCTCCACGAAAGAGGACAATTGGAACACCTCTGGACTCGACTCGCTAAAACGAGAATGCACATCGTCTTTTTAAAACAGTGTAAACAATTTGATCTTGTTCCATTCGGACTAAGGGTTCGCAACCCTATGCATGGACCCCATCCACAATCTACCCGCATTTGCCGCCAAACGTCAGAAAAACTCAGAAACTGTGCAATCAACGAAGCTTACCAGAAACAAAGCTCACTTCAATCTTGTATTTCATCCTCTCAAAATCGAATATCACTACTAATCTGTACAGAGGATTTGGCCAAAGTCAACGATTTCTTGAAATCCAGGTATGAAAGCGTACTTAATTATTCGTTTCAAGACAAAGCAGAGAAACTTATGAAACTTGCTAAAGAAGATTCATATCTACAGTCATTATGCCGCTTCGATTCCATACTTTCAAATGTTTTCCTAAGAAATCGCTTCCCGTCCAGGACAGTATGCACTCTACATCATCTTGCGTAGTTAATCTGTCTAATTACACCACCACTAACGACCAGCTTTCTCTATTGGAAAAGGGGTTATCGTTCTGCCCATCTAACGCACTGAAACCAATCAAAGTATGTGCCGACTTTCATGCGTTTTCACGCAAAGTTAGACTCAGAGAATTCTTTGCTGATGACAATCACACATCTGCTACCCATCCGAAACGACCACCAAAATCATCTACGAGCTGTGGACGCCTCCCACCGGCAGGAACGTGCACATCGACAGTTTCGTCAACACAGCCAGGGCTCATCTAGACCAATTCCTTACTAACGCTTTGTCCAAATCCACTCCAGACAACTTAAACAAAAACGAACGCAAAGCTATCAAGGACTTAAGAAACAATTCGGACATTGTTATTAAGGCTGCTGATAAAGGTGGCTCCATTGTTATACTTGACAAAGATGATTACATAAAAGATGCAGAAAATCAGCTGAATAATCCTAATTTTTACAATATTTTCGTCAGTTTCGTCAACACAGCCAGGGCTCATCTAGACCAATTCCTTACTAACGCTTTGTCCAAATCCACTCCAGACAACTTAAACAAAAACGAACGCAAAGCTATCAAGGACTTAAGAAACAATTCGGACAATACACATCTAGATGTGTATAAGAGACAGCTTGTTAGCAAGGCCTTGATGTCAGGCTCTCATCCCGCTCGCTTCTCTCCCACCATCTTAAAATCCCCCCTCATCTTCGATATTGCCAAGTCGTTATCTATAACCCCTCCTGGTAGACCTATTGTCTCCTGCCGTGGTACCCTCACTGAATTTTTGTCTGGATATATTGATTCTATTCTCAACCCCCTACTCTCCAATATCCCCAGCTATATTCAAGATACCACCCACTTCCTCAGAAAACTCGAATCTATTTCCACTCTCCCCCAAGATGCTATACTTGTTACTATGGATGTGTCATCACTCTATACTAACATCCCTCACAACGAAGGCATCCAAGCTTGCTATGATTTTCTTCTCACTCATTCATTTTCCACTGATGCCGTCTCTGATTTATCATCCATCATCAAGTTCATCCTAACCCATAACAATTTCACATTCAATGGTAAGCACTATTTACAGATTCAGGGTACGGCCATGGGTACTAAGATGGCCCCTTCATACGCCAATATTTTCATGGCCAACATCGAGCACAAACTCGTATCATCCTTCCCTCTTAAGCCCCTTCACTACTCACGTTACATTGATGATATTTTCTTCATATGGACTCATGGCCACGTCACACTCACTTTATCACTCATGCTAACAGCTTTCACAATACCATTAAGTTCACTGTTGAACTATCTGACTGCCAAATACCCTTTCTTGACGTCCTCGTTAAATGTTCTAACTGCACTATCAGTTCTTCACTTTATGTTAAACCCACTGACTGTCACTCCTATCTTCACTACTCTAGCTCTCAACCTAAATCGCTGAAGTCTTCTATTGTATATAGTCAATGCCTTAGAATAAAACGTATCTGCTGGGACCCCCTTGACTATGCTCACCATATTCAAGCTATTACCTGTAAATTTCTCACTGCTGGCTACCCCCTCAAATTAATCAAGCATCAGATCCAGAAAGCCCACTCTAAACCCCGCAAAGACCTCCTCCAGTACAAGCCGAAGCTCTCTAACAATAATCGTATCCCCATTGTCTTAAAC
>NW_022728191.1:0-619 GCF_011630105.1 Anneissia japonica | reverse complement strand
TATTGCCGGTTCTATTCGGAAGGATTTCCCTATCATCCAACAGGATCCTTCCATTAACCATCTTTTCACCGACCCCCCTCTCCTAGCCCAATGCCAGCCCCCAACCTCCGTTCCATCCTTTCCCCCTCACTTTTAACTAGCCTCATGCCCAGATCTACAGGCAACCACCTATGCAACAAGCCCCGATGCAAAATTTGTAAAATCCTCATCACCGATCAGACCATTCGTATCACTAACCACTCCATAAAACCTCCCAACCTCACAACCTCACATGCAATTCTCACAACATAATTTATTTAATAACATGTAATATTTGTAACAAAGGAAATTACGTTGGCGAAACATGAACCCTCTTAGATTCCGCATTAACCAACACAAACACGACATTAGGAAAAACGCCCCTGACAAAACCGTAGCCCAACATTTTAATTTGCCCCATCACTCTATTAACAATCTGCGTGTTACCATTATCGAATCTAACTTCAACTCCACTCATCATCGCCGCCTTTCTGAACTTTCCTGGATTATCAAGCTAAAAACTCACACTCATGGCATTAACAAAGATCTTGACTTTCTAGCTGACTTCACCTTTCACCTCTAAACTGTTTATTCTGGCCCA
>NW_022728190.1:865642-866003 GCF_011630105.1 Anneissia japonica | reverse complement strand
ATTTTTTCTTCAATCCATATATTCTTGTAGGGCTTTATGCCTTTATGGTAGTAGTACAGTAGTAGAAGTAGTAGTATGTAGGATACTAGGCCTAGACCTACATAGACCTAATATAGACCTAGCCCAGGCCTATACTACTAGGCCTAGGCTAGGCCTTTATATAGGCCTACACTATATTAATTAGGCCTAGGCCTGGGTGGGCGTTCGCGAAGTTTAGATATGGATATTGATCAAAGCTTTACGTTATTTTTACTCTATGAAAGCAAACAAAAATAAAAGTGATAGGCCTACCTATACCATTACCATTATCAATCATTGAAACAAAAGTAATCATATTCATATATAACGTTTAAACTTACAA
>NW_022728190.1:864339-865513 GCF_011630105.1 Anneissia japonica | reverse complement strand
TCACGTCCTCTACGAATGAACTCGACGAAACCCAAGCATTATAAATATAATTACGCATGCGCATATGCCTGGCAATAACGTCATACCGTTCCAAGTAACTCGTCGTCGCAGATCTAAAACTCGCTAATCAAAAATGTTGGACGATTCCATTTCGCGAATTAGCGTTCGTTTTCCGACGTTTTTGTTCTACTTGTTGGCGTCGGTTTATCTTGTGATTTTGATGTACAGTACTGTAATTTATCGACAAGTCTCTTTTCTATATGTTTTGTCATAAGTTTCATTCATTATTATGAATTAATATTAATACTATATCCTGTAATTTGTTGTTGAGCTATTCTGTAAAATTGAAAACCGAAATGAATTGAAGACTCGAAACCCACTGAAATTTCCTATACACTTTTATACTGTATTATAATCAGGCCAAACTCATGTTTTTGCCATGAATATTAACGGGATAAACGCAATTTAATGCCAGTATATTGCTTTTTCTAGAACTATTCATAGGAACATTCCAACGCTTTGCTGCTATGGAAATACAGTCTGAATCAAAGTGTACGTGTCATTGATCTTGCTGCCGGCCGAGTTCTGCATAGCTCAAACCCTTTGTACGCTGCCCAGTATTATAACCAGACCCAACTCATGGTGTTGCCATGACCATGGAGGAATAAATTCGTAGTGACAGAATAAACGCAATTTAATGCCAGTACCTGCTTCTTCTAGAACTATTTATAGGAACAGTCCCACGGTTCTGCTGCTATGGAAATTGACTATTAAGGGTCATTGATCTTGCTGCGGGCCGATTTATGCATAGCCGTACCCTTTGTACGGCGCCCAGTGATAACGACTCGACGTTACCATGGAAAAGCAAAGATCTATTGTGTGTGTGTACAACAGTCGCTTGTATATGATTGATATATTCCGTTGTCTTATAAACGCTGATACACTGAGACGCTGATACACTGGGACGTTGATACGCTGAGACAAAGATGACGTCATTGAAATTCACCGCAAAGTCATAAATGCCACTGAGTGGAATCGAAAGTGCAGGGTTCTCAAGTACTACGGAACGTCCGTAGTTTAAATACAGAAATTCGGCCCAATTACAGACGTACGGAAATATAGATAAATACTACGGAAATACATATAAACTACGGAAAATTACAATAGAGCCTAT
>NW_022728190.1:861364-863312 GCF_011630105.1 Anneissia japonica | reverse complement strand
GCTGATAAAACATTGTACAGAACATCATGGTTCCCCTGTTGTAATTTTTTGTTTACATTCTTTGCATTGACTGGCTGCCATTGAAATTTATGTTTAAGCCAAAGCGTTCAGGGGCCTTCGACAGCCCCTGTCCTCTAGCCACTGTTTTGTCAATCCGATCTTCTCTTTGAATTTCTGAAGATTGGCAGTGGTTTATTTCCTTTAAAATCTCAAGCAACAGAGTAGATCCCGGCCCTAGCTACCCTCCAACTTGGCATATGGTATGCTATTAGTATTTAGTAGGCCTAGTAGTCCTATATTATTAAATTGAAAAAAAATTGTTTTATTTGGTAATAATTTTGTAAATATTTTTATAACACTGATTTAATTTTACTGTTTTTTAATTCAAGATAAATTTTTTTTCCAGTCAAAAATTGTTAAAGCTGATTTAATTTTGAAATTCAGAAATTGCATTGTTTTCTTTTTGCTGTTGAAATAAATGATAGCAAAAAAAAAAAAAAATCCTGCATCAAAATTTTCAAATTGTTTTATAAGTGCCCTAATTCAAGTGGTATATATTATCTTATCTTGTATAATATAAATTTTCAATTTTCAAAATGTTTCCCATAGAGCAAAAATAAAAAAAGAGTGTAGCTATCATCAATCCTCGACATGGATTGGTTGATATTAATTATTTGTCTGTTATTTCTGATGTTTATTATTATGGAGTTTGTGCATTTGGTTTCATAAAGAATGGATGAATGATCAATGAATAACAAAAAAAAAAACCCTTTCACATGATTGTCCCCATGTCTGGTTGGTTGGATCTGAAGTATGGAATGTAATCATAACTGCATTCATAATCATACTCGTAAACATGTTCACCCCATTTGCTTCCTTTCAAGGAATTGCCTCTTCTATTTTCAATCTATAAATGTTGATTTGAATTTTTGAATTGTAGGCTAAATATAAAGTTGACAACCACATTAAAATATCTTCATTTTTTTTAATTAACTCATTGATTCAAATTGTTCAGAATAACACTAGATATAATATAAACACATGCTATCTTTAAAAAAAATGAACCAATATCAAGTGCAGGAGCCACTTATTAAAACGGGGAGCACATTAGCCATAAACTGTTATTAATAGACCCAATCGGCAACGGTTGTTTACAGTCAGCAATGCAACTGGGGTATACTCCAAACATAATTGCAAGCAGTGTGAATGTATTTAAAATATCTTTATTATTTTTTTTTAAATTAACTCATTGATTCAAATTGTTCAGAATAACAATAGATATAATATAAACACATGCTATCTTTAAAAAAAAATGAACCAATATCAAGTGCAGGAGCCACTTATTAAAACGGGGAGCACATCAGCCATAAACTGTTATTAATAGACCCAATCGGCAACGGTTGTTTACAGTCAGCAATGCAACTGGGGTATACTCCAAACAAAATTGCAAGCAGTGTGAATGTATTTAGTTATCCTAGTCACAGATAATGTGTCCTATTTTTCTCCCAGCATTTCAATTTTTCAAATTCCCATTTAGGGATAGGTATTAAAATTGAAATACTGTACACTAAAAAAATGGTAAAATATTGCATGTTGTACACCAAAAAAAAATTCAATTTGAAATTAACTAGCTAAATTTGAGGTATAGTATGTATGTGAATATTTATGATACGTTATGTTGTTAAAAAATAATTTAAAAAAAGTTAGTCCAATTGAGGGCGTAGTTTATTTAATATGGAAGGCCACATTCACATTTTTTAAACTCTCAAGTATTTATAGTTCTTCAGTTTTTTGTGAAACTTGTATGATTAAAAATACTTTGTAACAGTTACGTATTTATACTTTATCAAAATGCATTGCCATATTGGTAATTATTAGTGAACGTATCATTTGCTAATAAGTTTTGTAGAGACGAAAATGGCGTATCATGGCCTTGTGACATCACTTC
>NW_022728190.1:860462-860904 GCF_011630105.1 Anneissia japonica | reverse complement strand
ATGGACTTTTGCTGCTTATGGCACAGACACACAAAATGTAAATCAAAACTAGTCAGCCAAGCGTGACGTGGGCCTGTTCCATTAATGATGGGGGAATCATTTTTCGCTGCAGTCCAATGCCGTGAACAACGCTTTCCAGTGTGTCTGCTAATTTTTAATGGTCAGGGTACCTCGATCACGAGCCCTATGCTAGGCATTATAGGCAATGTGGGTTGGGTTTTGCAACAAGGTCTTGGACTAAGCCTCTATACTATAGTAGGAGGCCTGGTCCTAGTCTAGGCCTATAATATACGGTAGTAAAATTCTGTATACGTACCGTAGTCATATGATTACAGGTTTACATTGTACCAAGATCGATATTAACGATCGCATTTATTTTTCATTGAAAATAAAAAGAAAACTTTAAATAATTTAACTTAAGGATTTTAAAATATTCCAAACC
>NW_022728190.1:858647-860446 GCF_011630105.1 Anneissia japonica | reverse complement strand
AAAAAATAAATAAATAAAGTTAACTTAAAACACAAACAACACGATAGGATATAAAGTTTGAGAGAACAATTGGTATACTGTACTGTATTTCTGAAGTCGTTTTGGTGTTGTTACAATCATGAGTTACAATCGATCCAACAAAGGAAAGCATTATATATTTCCTTACATTCCCAAAAAGAGGATGCTATTTAAAATTTGCTGGAGATTGAAAAATTAACTGTGCAAAGCAGATTGATCACAAAATCAGAAGCATGATCTCAAACATCAGAACCCAGCTTTTATTGTTTAAAACTGTCGGGGCCCCGTTGAATGAAACTACGGTATTATAGTTTATATTATTTTTTTTAAAAAGTACAATGTCGGGGCCGCCCGCGCCTGGGGCCCTGGCGCTCTACTATATTATAGGCCTAGACTAGAACCAGGCCTCCTACTATAGTATAGAGGCCTATAGTCCAAGACCTTGTTACAAATCCCAGCCCACATAAGCCTAGCCTATAATACCTAGCAGGGCAGGGCCGTAGGCAGGATTTTCGATGGGGAGGTGCGTTTTGCAACCGAAGTGGACCTTACGATGGGCGACTGCCTAGGGGTCCCCGTGATGGTGGGACGAATCTTCTGGAAGCTCTGAAAAATTAGCATTTTGAGGGCATTTTTTAATGGATTTCTAAAATCCATAATTTGTAATATCGCGATTTAAATTTTCATTCATTTGAGTATTGTCTAGGGACCTACAGTAAAAGCAGGAGAAATAGAGGGTGGGGGTGAAGGGAGGAACTTGAGACAGAAAGTCAATACTACCTCAGCCCCACCATGATTGGGGCTGAGGTAAGAAAATTTATGATTATGGCACCTCAAAATGCCCGGAAAGGAGACTCTCAGACAAACTTCAATTATTATTTTTCTTTTTTTCTCCATTTTCTTCTATAATTTTAGGGGGCTCTTCTCCCTTGAATCCACCACTGTGAAATGTAATTTTTCATGTTCTTTACATCTGTAGGCCTACAGATGACATGGATCAATCTGCAATCACTGGAGCTGATAATTTCAGCACATTATTAAAAATCAACGGGTAAAAGAGCGGGCAAAAAAATGTAATGCATACTATAGCATTTCGCGATAATTAGGAACAATTTTAGTGATATAATAGGTTTTAAAAGTAAAATTTTTGAAATTGGGTGGTCCAGGGGCAGAGACCTGGAGGGGGTTTATGAGAAAAGTGACAAAGTAGCATTTTGAGGGTCTTACATAATAGATTTCTCAAACACATAATTCATGAATATTTCATTAAAATTTTAATTAATTTGGGTGTTTTTGGGACCTGAAAAAGTAACGTTATTATGTCCTGTACATCTGCATGCCTATAGATAACATTCTTCATATTATATAGATCAATCTGCAATCACCGGAGACGATCAATTTCTAACAAATTTCATGCCACATTATTAAAAATCAACGGTTAGATACGCTGGCAAATAATGCAATGCATGCCATAGCATTTTGTAATAATTAGGAACGATTTTGTGAAATCATAGGTTTTAAAAAGTGGACCTTTTGTTGGAATCTGTGGGGTGCGTCCACACCCCCCCCCCCACCAGCCTACGGGCCTGAACTTGTGATCGCGGTACCCTGACCATTAAAAATTAGCAGACGAACTGGGAAGCGTTGTTCACGGCATTGGACAGCAGCGAAAAATGATTCCCCCATCATTAATGGAACAGGCCCACGTCACGCTTGGCTGACTAGTTTTGATTTACATTTTGTGTGTCTGTGCCATAAGCAGCAAAAGTCCATGTCAAACC
>NW_022728190.1:839587-857324 GCF_011630105.1 Anneissia japonica | reverse complement strand
TTTCATGCAAAATTTCCAAAATATAGAATTTCACTTTCAAGAATGAGGATTTGAAAATAAATTAGATGGTTACATTGCATACTCTTTGTTTCTTGCTTTATTCAAAATGTTTTGGTTTTGGAAGCTGATTTCAACTCAACATCAGAGTACTAATAGCCTACATGAAGTCATATTATATTTATAGTAACTCGATGCCTATCAAATAGGCCTATAGGCCTAGTAATAAAAATTCGCCATAATTCATCAAATATCCATGGCTTCCAGGGGTCTTCGCCCACTGGACCCCCACCGGGGGCCCTAGCTAGGCGGCCCCATGGCCCCCAGCCAGGTGAGACTCGATTCGCTTAAGACTCGATTCGCTCCCCTAGCCCCCCCCCCCCCCGTCGGGGCTTTGGCCCCTCCGTCGGGCCGGTCCTGGCGCCAACACTGATTACATTGTGAATAGGCCTTAGCCTACTAGCCTAGTACAATACTATCTGCCTAGCCTCTAGAGGGGGCATAGCTAGGCTAAGTCAAGTACTAGGCCTAGTAGTAGCCTAGGTAGGGCCTAGCCTAGGCCTAGAACTTTTGAATAAATTAGTCTAATAATTTGCCGTCTTAACACTAAATACAGCATTATTATTACAGTTGTTGTTAATCATCCATCAATATGTTCACCTTATTCCCACTAGACTTGGATGGTAACTTATTTGTCTGAGCTTGCGTATTTTCTTTTGTGTTTTTGAAGTTAGCAAATCGTTTTCGCACTGTTTCGTTTCCATATACAGCGGGACGTTCATCCAGACTGAGACGTTGCAAGTCATCCGCTTGGTTATCGAGGGTGTCTTCCGATGTCATTTTTGAACCGATAAATAACAATCCACAAATAATCAATAATGATAAGGCAACGCATATAAGAATTTGCATATTGAACTATGAACAAACAACGTGTGCATTTTTGCTGTAGATTATGTAAAACCACTAAATGTTGACAAAAAAAAGGCCCAAAGCTCAGGCCTAAGCCTAAGCAAAAGAGTGCGAGACATCAGAAACATCCGCAGTAAAAATGTACTTAAATTGCGCCCCCTATGTCATTATCAATCAAACTTCAGAATCGGCGCGAATAGGAAATAGTGCCCATTAAATTCTATGCTGTATCTGTAGATAAAATTTTCTGTCCATACTACCCAGGAAAGTCCATCCTTAGAGTTCAATCCATCACATTTAAGACAGTTAGTTGGACAACGAAAGTAAACAACATTCCATAAATGTTTTCCTCTTATGACTGAGTTAATTTTTCAATGGTAGGGGTTCATTATAGTTATGGCTTTAATTAATATGTCAAAATCGAAAATTAGGGCACAACGTCATATCCAGTTTTGCTTGGGTACGGACGTTCATATAACAAACAGATATCTGGAAAGTCACTTTTGCCTGTTTACAAAAAACAGCATAACATACATGTAGCATACACGTCACATAGGCCTACATACATTCATACACACGAAGGGTATGATAAAGGTTCCTTTGCTTGAAAGTACAGGAACCAAAAACTCCCCATGAACCATTCCAGGAATTTCTATTTCGAGACCCTGTCTGAGGCTTATACTAGTCTGCCCTTGGTTCAGACCTAATGTCGAACTTGGTCTAGCAAACTTCTGGAGTCACCACTGCTTACGCCATGATTTACAGGATCTTAACAATAATATTCAAGGGGGTGGAGCTTACAGAATGCAGAGCCATCATCTACAGTATCTATAATATTTCTATGGCTATGGAAGATGGTTCTTTCTTTTTCCTTTTGAAGTTAAAATATGGGAACGGTCTCATGCACGCACACGCCACTTCGAAATACACTACTACATATAACGATCTTTACCAGTGAAATTTTAAAAGTATATGGTCTAACATTGATAACAATTGATATGACACAGGTGGTACTGTAAAAGGAGAATCATATCTTTGATTTGCTTCCAAAATTTCAAATATTTATTTTCCATTTAAAACAAACCAAAAAAAAAATATATATATATATATACTAATAATAAATCTGAGTAAATTAATATTTGGCAAAAATGCATCTTAATTGTCTAATTTCTTGTTTTATGAAAGTAAAATATATATGCTCAACTGCACATACCCTTGCTCATTCCGAACACTAACATACCGGTACAGCACAAAAATGGAGTTCTCTTTCCCCTAAATAATACACTAATAAATACTGTATTTCAGAACAATGCCGTAAACCTTGAATAGAAGCTCAATGTGCTTAATCTTGAGAAGCCCATCTTGAATTGAAGCGCCCTCTTTAGTTCGCAAAAATAGACTAGAAAAAAAGGAAGTCCATTTCGAAAAGAAGCAGCCCATCCCGAAGTTACAAAAAAAAGAGAAGCCCAGGGCTCTGTTCAAGGTTTTACGGTTTACAATTGGTTAAATAGGTACATTAGATCTTATTGTACAGTTATTCAGAAACATTTAATCACCAAGCTGAACTTGAATGTAATGCTGAGCAATTTCACAATCAATGGCTAGACAAATTTTTTTTATCTAGTTTTGGGAGAAAACTTGAAAGCTTAAGAAATTCTATTTTTTATAAGGAAAAATAACCCAACACCATATACAGTGCAGCTGAACACTAAATCATCATACAAACATATAAAACAGTAAACAAAACATTAACCATGTTTTTGAAACAAGTAACATGTAAAGCAAAATTTGATTTCTCAGCAATTAAATGTACCTTTATACACAGATGTTCCATTCAACTTGGGGGAATCTCCAAAATTTCCATAATTTGTCAAATCTTTCAAATTAATAAAGAAAAATTAAAAAAAGGGTATTAGTTGCTTCTTGAGTATGCATAATTTTTCATTTCTGTACCAACTTTCTCTGTGAGGGCTGTTGATCGACGAATCCTCCATCTCCACTTTCTTTATTCACTTGACAATGCGACACTGCTTGTTTATTTTTGACAACAGTCAGAGTGGATTGTAATTAAAAACGATCAGTTGCATTGCATTCCCCATGGCCAACAACAGTCTGAGCAGTGTGTACTTGGTATTCCGACACTCCAGAAGATTAATACACAGTGGCGTGTCTAGGGGAGGGCGCAGGTGTGCGCACCCCCCCAAAATAATTACTCGCATTCCCCAGTTGCCCCCACCTCCCAAAATCATGGTCAAGTAGTTAAAATCACCTTAAAATCACCATATTTTGCGAATTAGGGCCCCTCAACTAATCATCGAGCCCCCTCCACTCCGCCTTCGCGCCCCACTATCAGCCCCCCCCCCATTACAAGACTTCTAGATAGGCCGCTGCTAATACATGCATGAGAGAAAAGTAATAGGTGGTTGGAACATCTGCATACAGGAGATACAATAAACTATTCTATTTATTTAATATTCATCATAAACTTCAAGTTCAAATAACCTAAGGAATGTAAAAGCTACATTTTAGTGTACAGCATTTGTTCAATACAAATCAATCAATTAACTTCTCCACATTGTCATAAAATTATACATAAAACAATCATGATACAGTACTACTACAAAAAAACTTGCAGAAAGTAAGGCTTTCAGTCCAATACAAATACAAATAAAATACATACGCAATTTTATAAGCATGTAAAAAAAAATAAATCAATATCTGAACAAAGCGCCCATTCTGGGCTTGAGATGATTCCTTGTCCGATCATCTCCAGGGTCAGATTACAATCCTGGATATTCAATGAAAAAGGTCACAATATTTTCCAGTTTTGTTTCCTTTGTTTCTTACATCTCAGGTAGTAAAAAATTATTAATTATTTTCAGTTTCAGTTCTGATATTATATGGATAATTTAACACATAGGTATTAGACAGATCAAGGTCTAACGATCAAGGATTTTTGTATCTAAAAAAAAATCAAATTCAATTCAATTCAATTAAATAATCCACAGCGCCTAGAAGTGGGAATATATTAAATAAAACATACCTACAATATCTATAAAACCACCATGCTAGATATATTGTGACTGGCTGGGCCTAAGTTCTCCTGGTAGCCCTGTATTGATGATGGGCAATTCTCCTTGAACATGATATATGCATTGGAATGATCTATTTACAGGAAGTGATCATATGGGTATAATATGTGGAATGTTTGTACTGTATAAGGTGTTATATAAATTTTATTATAATTACTATAATGAATGAGATGATATATAAAATTAATTTAATAATTAATATTAAATAATTATGAAATATCACTGAATGAAACCCAGTACACAACATAAACAGTATTTAATGTCACTTTTACATCTAACATCTGATGGTTTGGGTTAAAAAAGTAAATAAATTTTATAAGAAACATGCATGGAATGTTCACAACATTTATATTGCCTTCAATATTAGAAGCACCTTCCCATTGCAGACTCTTTATCTTGATGCAAATATACTATACACATTCTATGAAGAACCTTGAAAAACAAATACAAGCACTAAATTAAAAAACAAATAAAAGCACAATAAGAAATATAAAAATATGAGAAAACAGGTGCTAGGATCAAATATCAAGCCATGTTGAAAGGTCAAACAAAATTAAATTCTGACTTTAATACTGTATCCACATTTTATATGTTTTTACTACCACATAAAACATAATTGACAAGTGTAATATTCTACTGGGGGTCTCAAACCACCCATAAGTTGTGGGAGCTTACCTAAAATCAGCATGCTCTTATGCATTCTCGCAAGCAAGCAAAAATCTCGCAAGCAAACAAAAATCTCGCAAGCAAACATTTCCCTGAAACTAACACATCTCACAAAATTTCAAAATATTTGCATGTTTTACTATTCTACTATTAATTTTCTCCCTCAAGCTACAGTAGCTGGCCATGGGTTAATGGTCAAAAGCAGCAAAATACAATAACATGTGTAAGAACGTTTGTTAAACCATATCCCCGGATGTAGCTTCTCTAATATTGGAAAACATGTGTTATTCAATCCAAATTGTACAGTGTCATGTACTGTACTGAAATTATACAAATAATACAGTTTGAAGGGTAAGGCACTATACTCTACATAAAACTTCATCATGAATGCTATACAATCCATGATTTAGCATCTTTAATATAGAGTACTACACTGTTACGTCATGATAACATGTGATACTATTCAGTTGCTATCAGCGACACAAAATGTCCCCACTGACAAACCATTGATCCGAATTTCTAACGCAATTAATAAGATGTACCTTAATTTTTTTTGTAAATTTTAATTGATGATTAAATATGTGTTCAATAACTATATAATGTGAGCTTTTGTGTTTTTAGTACATTTTGATGGTAAATTATTAGGTTTTAAAATGCCTATTCCAGAAAACCTATTCTAAACCATTAAGGTTATGAGGTCATTTAGGCGTAATGACCGCTTGTCTGGTTGGCAACAAAGGGGCGCCACCTGGTGTTGTGACGACAAGAGCGTTGTACTCTATGGTAAACTATAATTAGATTAGACTTGACCCCAAATCTGTGCATACACTAAATACAACTGCAGTGAAAACGTTGCTAACTTGCAAAGTGTTGGGTTTTACACGACCTGAAAGCAGGGGTCACAAGATTCAAAGTAACTTTATTGCGATTTTAAGGAAAATTTGAAATGTACAGAATAATTTAAAGTAATAATAGTAGTAGGAAGAATACACATCTGGGAGATCGGTTTAAATGAGTTTTTTTAATACATGTACACAGTTGCTGCACATGCTGAGACAATTGATAATACAGTAGTAAATACTTGTAAAAACATGCAAATACTGTGAATTTGCGGAAGATGGTTTATTTTTCCAGAAGATTCTTAGCGGAAGCGCAGGAGGCCTTCCTGCCTAATTTCCAGTACCCTGCAGGAGACTTGGAAACCATGGGCATTAAATCCGGTCTTTAGATTTCTCTATTTAGAGTGAAATTAGGAAATAATACATTAAATAATTTAAAATAGATTTACATGAGCTTACTTATTCTCAGGGATATTCTTAATAAAACATTTCATGGTAGCCAGAGATGAAGTCCTGTACTCGTTTTACCCAACTCCATTAAAATATTACAGTAATTACTAACATCATCACCATTATTGTCATTTAATATACAAAAAACACTATATACACAAAAC
Organism: Anneissia japonica; assembly: GCF_011630105.1. Taxonomy (NCBI): domain Eukaryota; kingdom Metazoa; phylum Echinodermata; class Crinoidea; order Comatulida; family Comatulidae; genus Anneissia; species Anneissia japonica. The sequence goes on along the minus strand of NW_022728190.1, from coordinate 851,207 downwards.
ATTTTATTATGTCCATCGTGTAATATTTTTATGTGTAAATCATATATAACAAAATTGCATTAACATCATTATGTATTTTATAGTGGTCTTTAATTGGAGGGAAGATTTTCATTTGGATCTGCCAAAACCATGGTCTTTGGTCTCTAAATAGAGGGAGTCTGCAATTGGAGGGAACAGCTAATGATAAAAGATAAAACATGAAAACAAGCAAATATTATGAATTTACAGGAGATGGGTTATTTTCCGGGAGATTCATGCTTGCTTGCGGGAGACTCAGGGAGACTCGCGCGAGTTGTGCGAAACTTGGGATTCCTGTGAATGTGATTTTGTTCAACATTTAATAAAGCAAAATAATGTATTATATATTTCTAATACCCTGCCAATGTAGCATATATTACACCAAATAGCTAATTTTAGTGCACATGCTCAACAAATTCCACTTTAGCATAAATAAACTGTATGCGTTTGTGTGCATTAGACCAGCAAAAGTTTACACAAAATGTTAAAATAGAAAAATTTGCTCGATATATTTGCAGAAACAGCTCATAAGGGAAATTTTTTGATATACCTGTAGAAAGGCTAAAACAAAAATATATGTCTGTACCCTTCTTTGGCACTAAATATCAGTAGTGATTGTTACCCTAAATTCACCTTTAGAGACATCATGACCTTTCTTTAAGACAGGCTATTTCCGGATGACTTTGACTGTAGATATCTTTTAAGGTTCTTGATCCACGTAATCAGCTCGCAGACGACTGTACTTGTAGTTGGGAATTTCTAGTTGGTCATTCTTTTTCTTCCCATGGATCATCCTCCCAACAAATGTCAAAAATAAACCACAGATAACAAATATGCCAATGTAGCCAACAATCCTCCAATCGAAAGACTTGTGCTAAATATAAACATTACATCAATTTATGTATTTAGAAAATATAAGATTATAAAGTACACAACACAATCATAGAGTGGAGTTGGATAGCTTGGAATTTAAGATGTTTGCATTCCAGTCTCAGGGTACTGGGTTCAATTCCTGTCGATGGCAGAATTTGTCTTAACCACGCTCCCCTCACCAAAAAAAAAAAAAAAATCCACCTGTGCCAGTTTGTGATTCCAGTTGCTAATTCTGTCTATTTTATTTTTGGATTTCTTAGCAACATATTGCGTATTATAAAGAAAAAATGTTTACTTAGTTTAGCATGAAGTGGTGTTGATGAATTTAACATCTTTATACTTAAGTCGTCTTTTTATATTTGCTAAATTATAAAACCACAACAATTTCAAGGAATCAGCTCCACTTTATTCTTACCGAATCTGCTGTAGCGATCAGCTTTAGTGATGACTAAGATTTAACAAATATTCATCATTTCAATGAATAATACTATAACCTAGTATAGTAGGTCAAAATTCAGTGTCCAAAATAAAAGCGTCAATGCAAACACATGCTTATGCTCTAGTGGCTTGGCTTTGTGAATAACAAATTTTTCAATTTTCAATTATTATTATTATTATTATATATCTAACCACTATCCTTATAGAAAATATTGGGCAATCATTGACTTATCAATATTTTTGATAAATAATAATAACAATAATAATAACAATAACAATAATAATAATAATAATAATAATAATAATAATAATAATAATAATTATTATTATTATTATTATTATATATCTAACCATTCTCCTTATGGAAAATATTGGGCAATCTTTGACTTATCAAAATGTTTGATAAGTTGATTTACAATGGTTGAATTAATTGGCTTACTTATATTTGTAAATTTCTTACTTTGTACAGTATATTTTAGTTATTTATTGGATCAAACATCTTCCTCATTAATACCATTTATGTATTCTCAGCATTCAATGTTTATAATTCAGATATTGGTAACTTTCATTACTGTTCAATTTTTAAATTCAAATCAAATCAACTCCACTTATTATTAAAGCCTATGCAATGCAACAGCACAGCGCGATGGATTGTTTTTAATGGCGATCTGTTCAGACTGCCACCCTACAAGCAGCAGACGGTGATCGCGTCGTCTAGCACTGACAGGGAGATGGATTCGTTGTACGACATCGTGTGACCGTTGTAACGCGCAGTGAGTTTTACGACGGTCGTGCGACCGTTGTAACGCGAAGTGAGTGTCCAGCTTTATAAAACTTATTTTGAAGAACATCAAAAATACTCAATTACTTTGTACTTATTAGCAGCATCCACACTAATTTTGTGGCAAATTTGAGTGATTTGCCCATTAATGGGCATGATTTTGTTATATCACACCCATATATGGGCACGATGTTGTTATATCATACTCATAAATGGGCATGATGTTGTTATATCACACCCATATATGGGCACTATATCATATATGCAACCAAAACAGGGTATTTGTCACATAAAACGTAATAGTGTCAACAGAGGTAGGTAAACTTAGAAATCTTTAACAGAATCCTCACATGATGAGTACCTACAGCCCCATGTTTCTTGCTTGGACGAGGAGAAGCCGGGAGTGTTGTGGATATAGGAGGCGGAGTCTTACTGCAGAGGCCATCTGGCAGTGGACAACAACAGAAGTCAGACTGCAAGTTATAAGATAAAAAAAAATACACATTTTAGGTTTTATGTAATCAACAGCGCAACATAGAGAAACAAATAAGAATAAATATTAATGGCGGATTCAAGGGGGGAGAGGGGAAGCCAGCCCACCCACTTCCCTTCCCCAACCTACATTTTTAAAAATTGTTTTTTTAATTGGAGAAAAAAGGAAAATTATATTTAAATTTCCAGCCCACCCACTTCCCTTCCCCAACCTACATTTTTAAAAATTGTTTTTTTAATTGGAGAAAAAAGGAAAATTATATTTAAATTTAAGTTTGAGAGTGTCATTTCCAGCCATCTAGAAATGTCATAATCTTACATTTCCATTTGGGGCTGTTGTGATTCAAGATTCAAGATATTTTATTTTTCCATATAAAAATAGAGAAAATCGTATTGCTTGTCAGATGACAAAAATATAAAATGAATACATACAGTGCCAAAGTTTATCAAGAAGGTGGTATAGATCCCCCATCTACTGTATAAAGTCTTTCCAAAGGGCCCCCTCTATTTCATGGATCCGCCACTGAATATATAAGTATGTTATAATTAATGGTAATGTTTTTATCAAAAGGCAATAAGGAAATACATCCACAGACAAAATACACAAACTACTTACATGTACAGTATTTACCATTTCAATGCTAAGCAAATTGGGTCTAGCACATTACACTACTGATCAATCGGAATACTGTACTAGTCATTATTACCCATGAATATGTATGACCATGTAAATATTGACCCATTGATTGGCTGATTTTATATCTCGAGCTGAAGCATCCATTAGCATGTACTATACAGTATATGTACCACTAAACAATCTAGATTTATTCTTTTAAGGTGGCTGGAGCAATGTCTTATAAGCAAACAAATGACGTCATAAATACCTGTGATGGGCAGGTAGCTTGGGTAAGGTTCAACTTTGAACATTTATTTCTGCTTTGGTTATTGCATGATTCAATCAAGTCGCTATTAATAGTCTCAAAGAGGAAGTCTTCAGTTTTTATTGGTCCTTTGCCTAGTCAAAAAAATATGGATGTGGTGTGAGCACAATTTTTAGAAAGATACAGTATCTTTCTTTACACAGATTGGTATCACTGCATAAATCTGAGTGATACATATGTTTTTCAGGCACATGGGCAAAGAGAGAATAAGTATTGTCTTATAATGAGTAGCAATGGTTTTGGAAGCAGTAGTGGTATTTATTTGTTATTACATATTCAGCACACAAATCAAGAAAAGGCCAGAGGGGTGTCAAGAGGACTCCATGGGCTAAGAGCCCAACACAAGATGTGTGTATCGTCTAAACCCGATGGCCAAATTTTAAAATACAATTACCATTTACAATTATTTCATTTAGTTTTTTAACAAGAGCCTTTTCATGAATTTCTGCAACAGGGGTTTGATCTTCATTTACAATTTTACTGGCTGCCTTTGTTATTTTATTTTATTTATTTGTATTCGCAATGGTCAGTTCAGAGAACCAAGCCACACAAGCAAAACACATTTAAACAGAACTAATCAAACTTTGATAGAATAAATGGTTAGTACCAGAAAGGGCCCCGCCTTGGGTTACATGCTCTTTTTTACTTTATTTTATATTTTACTTCATTTATTTATTGATCCTGTTCTTAATTCTGGTGAGACTCAATCTGCAGCAGAAGTGAACTATGAAGTTGGCCTTAAATTTGAAAGAAGAAGAAAAAGGGCTTACAGGATTTCAATCTGCAAAATGCAAACTGTTAAAACACCAATAAAACCTGAATTTAAAATGAGTCAATGCAGTTTGGGGGAGCATATCTAAATCAAGTTATTGTACTTGCCAATCCACAATATTCTGGTCTAAAGCACAATTTTGGACCACCCTAAACCATAAAATCTCTCCCCATGAACTACCAGTAATTTTAATCCAGGTTGGACCCTCAATTGTTGGACCCCTGTCGTCATATTTTTGTCTGGAAGTGGAGATGTTTTTGTAGTGAAGAAAAATCCTGTGACTTTGAGGAGTTCAACCTAGAACCTTGGGAACGGAAGGCAAGCAACTTTAACCACCAATCTACAGCTCCACATTCATACAGCTTGATTGGTACAGTATGTGTATTATTGAAATCTGTTACAAAATTTACAATGCACACATACCTAGAAGCCTTGCTCAAAGCTTTTTTTAAAACTCAAATGGATTATTTTTTGTAACTAAACGACATCAATTACAATTGCATATTTTACTAGAATTAATTCCATAAGTTTTTTGTTCTTTTTTTGCTATTTAATTATTATTATTGTCTGTGGCCTATTTTTTTGTAAGTAAATTAACTACATGTATTAATATTATATTATTGCAAATTTGTTTTATGATTAATTCTACAGGGTTTTTTTTTATATAATTATTGTTATCTTTTAGGGTCTATTTCATTACATGGATTCTATGCTCACACTAGCCAATTCGCCGATTCGCCAACGGCGAATTAAGATACCGTTTGGCAAAGAAAAAGTTTGCATCGTTCGCCAAAATGGCGAAAGCAAATTTTTATATACTGTAAACAAATTTGAGATTCGTCAAGGCTAGGCCTAGGCTAGGCTCAACTCTTTTAAAGTTATCGCGAGCAGCGGAGATATCACTAAGCAACCCGATTTTCACCACATGTTCAGTAGAGATTTATAGACATTGTCAAGTTCATGTCGAAAATCCCAGATAAATAAATCGTTCTGGGCATGCATGGGCTTCGAAGCAAACAATTTGATCATTGTCTGCACATGACACGCTGAAACTATCGTTCCCACGCTAAGAGAGAATGCTAGAACGATATTTCTTCGGCGATTTCGTTATTTAAAACATAGTTATTATACTACTTAAAATAATACATGTGTTGTATTCCGAAAATTCGAATCTTTCCTAATTCCGAATGTAATATTCGGTCCAAACACAAAAATCAACTTCTTAAACCAGACGATCAGTTAACTCACAACAAAACAACAAGCATACGTCTACCAGATGCCGTGAAAATGAACTGTCATGCCATGCCATGGAGATAAATTGATTAAAATGACAGGACAGTATGTTAAACAAAATTAGTAAAACCTTCTACCAGGGTGATTCTTTTCAGTGGCCTGGCGTTCTAAAAACTTGAGTGCTATTTCCGAGCATCTAGACGTGAACATTTTACAAAATTTTCTAATTATTTTCTAAAAAATTACCAATCAATTTGTAGAGAATGAAATTTAATCTGTTAGATTTATTTATATTTATCTCTAAAATAAAACCATCAGGGTTTCTTGTTATGTTTAAATTAAATCTTCATCGTCTTCATTGAGCTTGTTCCTTGTGTCATGCACTATGAAACTTTGGGCGATCTGATGTCATTGAAGCATGTGTTTGCACGCCACTGCCGCACCCCTGAAAACAAAATTAACCAATTGGCGGGCAGGGTTTCGGAGGCACAGTCTCTGCCCTCAGCATAGTGATGAATGAATTAAGAACTTGAATGTTATTTCCGAGCATCTAGACGTGTAAATTTTACAAAATTTTTTTTACCTCAGCCCTAACCATGGTGGGCTGAGGTTATCGGAGCCTCTCACGCCAGACCAATCAATAAATGCTTCCGCCGCCCCTGATTACGGAGGAAATTTGTAGAGAATGAAATTTAAATTTATTTATATTTATCTCTAAAACAAAACCATTAGGGTTTCTATATTCGTTTATATAAATCTGTTTTCATCGTCTTACACTGAGTTTGTTCCTGTGTCATGCACTATGAAACTTTGGGCGATCTGACATCATCCCAATCTAAGCACGTGCTTGCACGCCAACACCGCACCCCAGAAAAATATTAACCAATTGCCGGGCAGGGTTTTGGAGGCGCGGTCTCTGCCCTCCGGAAAGGTCATCGTGGTGACCAAAATGTGTTGTGTTTATAGAAGAGTACAGAAGACCAAAAATGCGTGTCAAATAATATAAAAGCATCAATTTTATTGATAAAATTTTTACATTCGATATGCTGCAGAGCAAAACACCAGGTAGGGCCTACTCTACTGTACGAAACAGTATTTAAAATAGCAGTCGCTTGTAATGCCAAAAAATGAGGCACTCTCTACTCCCAATTTGAATTAGGCCTAATGCCTAGACGAAGCACTAGGCCTAGAGCAGGTCCGGTAGCTATCGGTCCCATATATTGTAAACGATCATTTTTGTTTCCTTTGTTCAATCATTTATATTATTATTATTACCGCCTTTACAACTGGTTACAAATGAATAAGAAATAAATAAGCAATTAATTCATTTATGGAACCGTTTTTGTGAAATTTTATTGGTTTTTAAATTTGGTTAAAGCATTTTCAATTTGGCGAAAAAATTAAAAACCTTTCGCCATTTTGGCGAAAGAAAATTTGACCCTAGCGTGAGCGTAGTATGAAAATAAACCATTTTGAAATGAATTTATTCCAAATAAAACATTATGGTACACCTTAGTTACTGCCTTTAATTGGCTCATTTCACTGGTTTAGCAAAAGTCTACTTACTCTTGGTAACATTCGTGCATTCGTTAGGCACCTTGAATTGTTTCTCAAACTTGAACCGAGTCTTAAAAAATCCGATGTCATTGCATCCAGAATTATTGCATCTCACCACCTGCAGAAGGAGCAAGTATTTGAGTATGAAGTTTCACAAACCCATTTTCATAAATGGTATAGCCTAAAATTTCATCTCCCAGAATATGCCTGGCAAATTGCCCATAAAAATGGCAGAGCTACATTATAATATGCTGTTTTAAAATGTTTACACTATATTGTAAAGTAGGTCTACAATATATTTCCAAACCATAGGCACCTATGGGACCACAGCATTTTGAGTCTGAACCATGTGTAGAAAAAGGTTGAGAATCAGGGATCTATTATTTTTAAAATACCTACAGCTGATGTAGAAATATTTTATCTGGTTTGGATGAGTATTAATATGTAATTTTCCTCATAATATTACTCTACAGTAGGTTTAATGAATTGGACACAGTGTAGAAAAAGATTTAACTGAAAATGACTTACAGTATGTAGAAATACCTTCATTTGGTTTGGTTTGTTATTTTAACCATATGAGAACCCACCTATGGTACCACAACATTTTGAGCATGGGCCCAGTGTAGAAAAAAATTCAGAACCTGGGATCTAATCTAAAGTGTACCTAAATACCTTCATCAGGTTTGGTACGGTATGTAATTTTCCCCACAACATTTTGACCATAGACCCAATGTAGAAAAGGTTGAGAAACAGGGATCTAATCTTATTTGGCATGTAATTTTCCCCATATTATTATTCTACCGTATTAGTGAAATGTACTGTACATGACATTCCATACTCACATTTTCTAAAGAGTTGTTGGAACAGTTAAATTCGACTGTCCATCCAGTGGCATTAAACAGTAATTTCTTTGATTGATTTTGTTTCGTGAATGCAATCTGACAACATGCATGTTGTATTTGGACTGGCATGTCTCTTCTTGTCCTCTGCGTCATGGCAGGATTCTGCAAATTCGGTGTAGAAGCATTGGTTTTGTCCCCAGCAGAAGTGGAAACATCTTGATTCTCCGTGGAACTCTGTGGTACTTCACTGGTAGTGATTAGTGTTTCTGTGGTAACAATAGGCTCACTTGTGGTAATATTAGTTCCAGTAGTAGCTGGTTTCTGTGCAGTAGTAGCTGGTTTCTGTGCAGTAGTAGCTGGTTTCTGTGCAGTAGTAGCTGGTTTCTGTGCAGTAGTAGCTGGTTTCTGTGCAGTAGTAGCTGGTTTCTGTGTAGTATTATCTGGCTTCTGTTGTGTAGTTGTTGGAGCTGCGCTTGTTGATTTTATCGATGGTGGCATAGTAGGGAGGGGAGGGCATTCCTCTAATTGTAGATGTACTTCTCCGGTATGCTTTGCATACCCAACATAGCAGGAACAGTCTTTAGATACAACAACACTATGGATATATAAAAGAAGATTTAGCTATTAAAGAAAAGCAAATGTTGGTTCACATGTTGAAGGAACTGAAACCTAACCTATTCTAGTTTGTTTTCATTTTGATGGCGATAAAATATAAGGGAATTATAGTCTTATTCCAGCATGCCATGGGAAACGTTTGGTGAGATATTGGTGGGTGTTGTACAGTATTGTATATTTATTTGTCAGCCAATGAAATAAAAAAAATCAAAAAACAAATGCTAACAAAACATAAAGGAATTGGCTCCGAATTTGGCAGATTTCAAACTCTTACAATTGATTAGATCAGACATTGTGATCGCCGTAAAGTTAAAAATGCAAAGCCTATTCTTTACTCTTGTTGTTTACGGTCACTACATAAACAGCTCACTAACTGCAGCTAAAAATTTACAACACCGAGGTCTGTCCTAAAAGAGACCCGCCAAGTGGGCTGATCGGATCGTTAAATAACAGCGTAAAGACTCGTGCGTTCTACAGCTGCGTATAAAAATAGGCAACACCGCGGTCCACCCCTAAAGAGACCCGCCCAGTGGCTGATTGGATCGTTCATTCACAGCATGGATACTAGCGTTCCACAGAGACTCTGCTAAAAATAACTCGTTACATCATGCATTGTAAGTGGGTGGACTTCCTTCAGACGGGTGTGTTTATTTGAATTGGTTGTTGTTGGGCAAAAACTAACCTACGACATCAAGAAAGTTTAGGCAAATTAGATTAGATTCTGGAACGCAATTTGGCCAAATCTATTTACGTATGCAGAGAACGTAAGACGCCAGGCAGGACGGTCACGCATTAGTGATTCCGTTCTAGCGTCGCACAAATCGAAAGCTGGGCAATTCCACGGTAACAGTGTGACATTCAAAGACAAATTTTTAACTTCAATCACATAATTTTTTAGAAAAATCAATGAACATCATCAAACAAACTTTTTATTTACAACTACTACTACACCCTTTTTATCAACAATTCATTTTTTTTTAACTAGCTACATTTATGAAATAATAACTAATATTTGCGTTGGTAACAGTGTGACGAAAAAGGACATCAATTTTTTGCCTGATTACATAATGCTAAAACCCTGTGAACTGGAAGTAGATATTTTAATTTCAATGTACAGTATGCATAACATGAGATACAGTTTAAGCTTAAATGTGACACAATTTATTTTTAAAATGGTTGATGAATACAAAAAATATTAAATGATAACTAATTAAATACCCAGTAACAGTGTGACGGTAACAGTGTGACAAAATGTCCACATGAATATCCATGTTAAAAAAGCAGGTTTATTCAACAATAAATAACATATCGTCATAATAATGTTTCTTGTAAGGATGTATAGATCTATAATCAATTCATAAAACCATATGTCTTGAAAAAAAAAATGATTTAGCACCATATTTTTGGGGGAAGAGGAATACAGGAAATAACTAATTAACAAAAAAAATACATAAAATAGCTTATATTTTGGGGGGAAGAGGAATACAGGAAATAACTAATTAACAAAAAAAATACATAAAATAGCTTATAAGTGTTTAAATAAAAAAAAATATATTTTTTTGCTTAATAGGTTGGTAAATCTCAAATAACTAAATAAAAAACATAATTTTAAAAATTATAATTAGAAAAATGTAATTAAAAATACATAATTAGAATTCGGTAACAGTGTGACATAAATATCAATCTACAATATAAATATGCTTTTCTAAGTTTTCTTAAATTAGTGTCAATATTATGGATTTAATAGAATTAATTAACAAATAAACTCGATCAGTACTTATTTTATGTCAGTCATAATAAAAATAATAACTTTATTTAATAAGGCGCACACAATATCTATTTAATAAGGCGCACACAATATCAATTTAAAATGTTTGCAGGCGCTGTACAGAATTTAATAAATAGAAATTTACAAAAAAATCTGTACTTGATATATAATTTACATTAAAACTTACATAGAAAATTGGGACATTAAAAAGCATCTCAATACAATTTAGCACATCAAAAACATACCGTGAAAAAAGATAACATACAGTACTAAGATTTAACAAGGCGCAACATAAAAGAGAATAAAGCACTAACAAATATTTTTGGATTGTTTAAAAGCAAAACACTAGACAAGATCACCAAACAGAAATTTACATCAAAAAGTTAAGAAAAATTCAAAGTAAGATGCCATGCCGATAAAAACTACTGTCCATCACGTATCTTGGATTAAAATCATGTATCTTGGAATAATTAAGAAAGTAAAATGCTTACAATGGTAATTTAATTTCTTTTTTATCCTTATCATTGAGTGCTACAGTGAATTTTTATGGAATGATGTATTATTATCCATTAATAGTTGGTTATCTGATGGGTATCTTAAGGAGAGTATCTGTCCATATTCATAGCAATGTTTGAACCAAAACTAAATTTACTATAAAATACTTGACTAAAACCGATGCAAATGGTAATGGCAATAGGTTTCAGCGTACAGGAAACCTATTTAATATAGTAATTTACATTATTATTAAATTTTAATTAATATCCAACAGTTATAGATTTAATAGACCCATATACATATGTCATTTAATAAAATTAAATTTTAATTTAATTAAATTAAATTTAATTAAATAAATTCAGTCTAATTTATATTAACTTTGTAATATAAAAAAGCATTTTTTGTGGTAACAGACACATTTTTATGATCAATTATTATTAATATTTTCACTTTGTGTTGGCTACTTAAAAGCTATTAAATACATTCATCTCTACAGTGTAGGAATAAAACTATTTATAAGGTACTAAAACATTGGTTAAGATTTAATTAACCTAAGTAGATAAAATCACTGTAAAATTCAATGAAATTTCTTATTACGACAGTCACACTGTTACCGAAAGTTAACAGTGTAACATATTTCATATTGTTATTATTCATATTTTAGTGCAATTATAATCAAACTTTTATGTGTATTTAAAGCCCCATTCCCGGCAAAATTTCAATTTTTAAGAAAAATCTAATTTTTGTATAATGTTATAAAGATTTATAAATATAATACGGAATTGCTAGTTTAAC
>NW_022728190.1:818499-839407 GCF_011630105.1 Anneissia japonica | reverse complement strand
TATTTTATGAGAAATAGTCTGTATTTCTCATTTTTTTTATTCTTTTGCGTAAAACTAAAATTCATGCCAATATTTTTCCATGATTTATAATAATTGGAGTAATGCAAATGCATATTTTCTAAAAAAAGTCCTTTTTAGTGAAATTTTGCCGGGAATGGGGCTTTAATAGACCCACATACACTTGATTTGGGATAAAATGTTCAGTTTATCACACTTTCATATTTTCAAGATATTTGAAAAAAATGCATTTTTTAGGTAACAGTGTGACATTTTTCTTAGTCGTCTTCTGTGATGTCATTCACGCGGAACGATATCCGGAAAACAAAAAACAAAAGTTTATTGTATTCACTCATGTATCTATTTTTAATATCATAATGAAATTAATCATATTTATATATTACTGGCATTTTACATGGACTTTTATTTTTCCATTATTATGAATATATTGAGAAAAAAGCAATATTAATACTAAATCATAATTTTAAATATCATATCGCGATCAATATTGAATAGCAATTATATACCTAGAAACTCTAGACATTAAGCTTTAATTTGATACCAAATTTGATATGAAAGACTACTTTTTAAATTTTTGATTTTTTTTCTCTCTGGCATGGAATTGCCCAGCTCCCTATTAATTTCTTACTAAAACACAAATAAAGTTAGGTCATCTTTTAATTTTGTATTCATCTCTGTACGGTTGTCCATTATTAGGCCTACTGTAGCGCCTCACGGAAGCCAGGGCAAAACGACGTGGTATAACATAGCGGCAGAGAGCAAGCGAAAGCATAGCTGTTTGGTAATGAATATTCATAGTATAGCGCCTGCCTGCACCCATCTAGGCCTATCCTGCTAAAAGTAAAGCCTAGGCCAAGCCTAAAGTAAAGTAACCAGGGCCTACCCTAGCCTAGCTAGGATAGGCCTTGCCCTTGCTTGCCTAGTAGTAGTAGGCCTAGTAGTAGTAGCCTAGTACTAATAGTAGGCCTGGGCCTAGCTAGGGCCTAGTAGTAGGAGCCTAGGCTAGGCCTAGGCCTAGAGTAAAGGGGAACATAAAATGACTATTGTAGAAACGAATAATAACAAGCCAGGGCGCTTACCGTATTTGAAAAATGAACAGAAGAAAGAAGATCTTCACATCCATAACTGTTTTTAATTATAAACGATTAACAAAATAAATTATCTCATTTTAAAAGATTACTGCGTTATAATGTGGTTACTTCGCACTGATCTCTTGGACAAATCTCCGACGAGGTTAAGATACCGCCACCACCTCCATACCAATTAATGGTGGCGCACTTCAACATTCTGTATTAGAGTTCCATTCTGTATATCAGAGCCAGATATGAGAATTTAGAAGCCATGCTGTGTGTCCAACGCGATTCGCGTTCCTGTTGGTATTTAAATTAATTTAATCTTTTTAGCAGTTGAATTTCATGTAACTATATTTATAAATATTTTTTTAATGATTTCACTAGTTTATATCCAATTTTATATTATATATACTGTAATAATTAATTTACTCTTTTAAGCAGTTCTTTAATCCTTGTCGATAGACGGAGAGCCCCTCGAAGTATTCTTCAATTAGGCAATCCTGCCTGCCAGATCCTGAAGTGGCTCCTGCTTTTTTTGGCGAAATAAATGATGACCAGCAAAAAATACTTAATTAATTAACTATCAGATAAGCCTATTCATATAGGCCTCTAAATATCAAAATGTAAATGTAATTAGGATTGGTTACTCTTTTATATTAGTTTCGATTGCATAGGGCCTATATGTTGTTTATGTTATTTAATTTCTGTGGGAAAAACGATAATAAAACAACAAAATATCCTAGTATTTTCCTTGAATTTTGCAAAGAGAAACAACAAGTTATTTTCGAGATCATAATCAAATAAAATAAGGCCTATTTTATCGACATTGTCGTTTTACCAACTTAGATGACTACTGAAGAAAATGTGCTAGCCATATCTTTAGGTGTTCATACTACTGTAAGGTTTCTTTGCTAAAAATCATTCCTTATTATTATTATTATTATTATTATTTATAGTAATAAATATTAAAAGAGTAAATGTCAAGTGGGCTGCATCATTTTCGTTCGCAAATTGATAGTACACCTAATTATCACTGTCAGGAAATTATTTATCAAATCAGTGTTGGCAGCCCAATTTTGAACAGCCAGATTCATTACTTTTAGCTTTTTTGGCCGCCGGCTTTAGTGATTTCAATGATCCGTAAATAGGGTATCTATGTTGTTGTTCTTTAAAATTAAATATGAGCGAGCCCTATCTTGTATAATATTAATTTGATTATTATTTATAAATATTAAACTAGTATAGGTCAGTTGGATGGCCGCAATATATAAACTGATATTGTGTAGGCCTACGTGAAGAGCAAAACATACCTGTTTTGACAAGAAAGGCAGGTCTTTTCAGACATTGATTAAAATAGACGAACGTTTAACATTCCAATTATAATATATATGTAATTCCATGTAATTCGCATTTAATTATCAAGCGCGTGACACGCGTAAATATTCGAATTCTTAAGATAAATAGAATCACGCTTTTGATATTAAGTAGTTATTAATTAAGTAATAACATTAGTAAACACAATTAAACATGTGAAAATACTGTGTAATATACCGAACTCATATACATTGCATGTGTTCATCGGGAAGATTTGGACACAAAAATAGACGCCGTGTGTAGGCCTACCACGGGACTTTCGGAAACCGCGAAGAGAGGAATGTCGCAACTGTTTATAATTATATATGGCTCTGTTCCGTATTACCGTATTGTGTGTGTAATTGTGTGTTCACCGGACCACAATACAGTTTACCGGGTCTTGTATACTGTACTGTATATTTTAATGTGTGTTATCAATTGGCAAATTATAAAAGGCAGCACTCTGAGACTAACTTTGATGTAATTTATTCAAAGTTGAATAAATTACATCAATTATTCAAAGTTGAATAAATTACATCAAAGTTAGTCTCAGAGTGCTGCCTTTTATAATCTGTGTACAGTATATTGTTTAGACTTTAACACGGCTTCATTACAACTTTTATCAATTTGCAAGAAATTGTTTTTTCTAATTTTCAGTTGAGAGGTTAACTTATTGAAATATACAAAGTATAATTTTATTTTTTTTAATTTTTATAGATTATTTGAATAACATGGCCTAAAAATGTTGGGTGTCTCCTTGAGGTTTGGTTTCCAATAAAATGGTCAGGAGAGAACCTGTGTGTTGAAATATACTGTAGGGTAGGGGATTGTGTTAGTTGGTATCACGAACATTCACAAACATAAGAACCTACAACAAAGACTGGAGATCTAACAACTCAATTAAAATGTCTTTTTATATACAGTATGTATTAAAAATTATGTGTCTGGTAGTTTATTTCTCAAGAAATAAATTTTTAAACAATCCAGTGATTGTGACTGCAGCTGACGAGTGCTTATCTTGTAAAGGCTTTACTTTGTTCGGATATCGGTTGTTTTAAATTTCATTTTTATACAGTATTTAATTTTACATAACATAGATTAAAGAAAAGATTAAATTTTCCTTTTTTCAGTTCCAAGTATTTAAAATTGGAAATGTCGTCTGGGCCATATATGGACACCAGTTTTCGAAATAAAGTTTATCATTGTTTTCATGTTCTACTTCTACATTCCTCAAAGCCTATGCAGCATCTGGACGAAGCGATAATATCAATGATAACAATAAGTATAACATCAATTTAATGTATTTTTATAATCACAAATATTGCAAACATAAAAAAGCAGTTTCTATCCACTCTTATATATATTTCAATTTTATATGCGGTTTTGTATATGAAACCAGTTTTTTAAATAAAATTTATCATCCCCGTCGCTATCGTCATCATTATCATCATCGTCGCCATAATCATCATCATCGTCACCATCATCATTATAATCATCATCATCATTTATATCTGGAGTAATCGGTTTCTTAATCCCTCTTATTAAACTGCTGGAGTTTGATCACAAATTTTTACTCCTCTAAATATCTTCTCTAAAACCATGGACGTACAGCATCAAATTTTATACCTCCATTCTAAAACATAACTTTCATTTAAAAAAATAACAATGTATCCAAATACGGTAGTCTTTTTCAGCATGGTAATCACTTTAATGTATGTACTGTAGTCACAAATATTGTAATCAGAGGCTAACTTTAAAGCAATCTATTATTATTTTTAAATCATGCTTTATCAATCAAGTACGTTTCTTGATTACAATAAATACTGCAATAATTGGACGCCATTTATTGGAAAATTAGTACTCTACAATTTCTGTTATTTTAATATCTAATGTACCGTACCAAAATCTGTAAAATAAAAATCAGTTTTTTTACAAAATCTATATTGGATACATTCCCTCAGATATAGAGCTGATTATGCATTCCATGGTGTTAATAGTAGGGCTGGAAAAAGTGCACAACCACGGGACTGGCAGTTGGAGGCATATAATTGTCTCAGAGGCCTTTTGGGGGAAAAAAAATAAAATGTTGGGTTATATAGTGTACAGGTAACATCTGATGCTGCAGGCATTTTATCAACACAATTTTCATGGTTCATTCAGCTTCAATCATCATCAGGAGAATAATAATAAATTGTCAAGAATTGTGAAGCATATATATATTTAGGCCTTAGATGTGCTAATAAACTGAAATAAGAAATATTAACCAGAACTCCTTCGTTGAATGGTCTGGTAATTTATGAATATCATAATCATTTATTGTAAGCAAACTTTTTTAATAATTTAATAATAATCATTATTTTTTTTAAATGATCAAAAATATACAGTACACCCTCGAATCCAAGCCCACTCTAATCTTGAGACCACTTTTTCAAACAACCAAATAACAATCTTCAATTTATCTTATAACACAAAGTTAATCCTCTAATTGGAGATCATCCTCAAGACCACCCCAAATTATCAGGTCCCAAGGGTGGTTTTAAATTGAAGGGTGAATTTATTCGAGACCCCACCAATTCCGAGACTTCTCTAATTTGAAACCAATTCTTTCATAGAACCAAATAACAATCTTCTTTTAACACAAATATAAACCCCAAGACCACCCCAAATTTTCAGGTCATAATCTCAAATTGGAGGGCAAACTGCTAATTAAAGAAGATGAAAAACACCATTTTAATGATATAATAAGTGGTAAGTTGTACATTCCTATTTTTTGTTTCATTTATTACAAAAACCAATGCAGTTGAGTATGAAGGTAATGGGTGGCAATCCAAGTTAAACAAAAATTACTGTAAATTATTGTCTATGATGCACTTTGACCTGCTTTGGATTTGGAAAAAGATGCTTTAATTGCATCAGTGGCCTCAGCATCAATGTTCACAAGTCGAATTTCTTCTACGTTTTTAAATGTTTCATTCTCTACAAATTTATTAACAGCTTCAAATAAGGCATCTGCACATTCTTTCTTCTGTCCTCCAAATATGCCAGAGCTAATTAATGGAAGTGCAATAGATTTAGCTTCAAGCTCTTCATCTGCATATTTTAAACAATTCTTAAATGTTTCCTCCAAAAGAGAGTGAAAATGGCTGTCTCTACCACGAATTGGTCCAACAGCATGCAAGACATACGTTGCCTTAAGATCATAACCATAAGTGTGCAACACCTCTGACACGTTCAAGGCACTTCCTCTTTGTTTGAGTTTATCTTTACCTTCTTTATCGATACCTATTCCAGCTTTCACAGCAATAGCTCTTGCAACACCTCCTCCGTGCTGAAGTCTACCATTCGCTGCATTGACAATGACATTAACCTCCTCCCTGGTGATGTCACCACGCCTGATGATGACTTTGATCTTTCTTTCTCCTTTTCCTATTAGGAATTCTTCATCATCATTTAAATTTTCCTCAGACTCAGAATTTTCTCTTGATTCTCCATTCTCAGCAATGCTTCTTTTGCATTTGCTGGTCTCTTTTGTTTTTGAGGATGTTGATTTTTCTGATCTCGTTTTGTCATTGCCTTCATCAGGCTCACCTTTCTCTCCATTATTGGACATTGTTTTGTAAAAGTATTTCCATGCAACTACAACAACCAACAATCCCACTCCGACTGAGATAATAGTCTGTTTATTTTCTGTAAGATTAATAATTGTTAAATTAATTATTGTAATGACCTCAAGAGCATAAATACACTTTCTCATTTTAAACTTTAACATTAATATTAAAGTTAACCAGTATAGATGATCTTTTATATTTAATATATTTTCTTCAATTTAGTTAGTTGTTTTTTTTTACAGTACTTAAAGTGTGTTCCTACTTCCTTTTTATTATTTATTTGTTGTGATTCTATGTTAATGATGTTGCTATGTATGATGGTATTGCTGTGAATGATGATGACGACAATCAATAATATGACATAGTGTATGATAATGATATAACATTATGATAATACGACGACAACGATGACGACGACGACGACGATGACATGATTATAAATGATGATGATCTGAATTCTTGTCCTCATGTTATCTAAAAACTCTATAACGGAAGGTTGTATCACATTATTTTTTTCTGGAAAACATTCTTAAAAGACTATTCTACCACACTATATGATTGAGAAAAAAAAATGGAAAATGTTTTTTGACCTCAGAAATCAAGATGGAAAAAGAAAAGAAAGTATAATACATACTCCAAGTATTGAAATACACGCCATCGTGTTGGGATTCAATATTTCGACATTAATTATGTCATCATCAGGAATGATGAAAAGAAAAGCATATCTAAGTAGTGTATTAAAATAGGTCTATGCATTACAGTGCCAGCATTGTTTTAGTTACCATATGAGAGTTTCCTGTGTTAAAAACAGTATGTACTGTACAGTACAGTACTATACTTCTTTTTAAAACATAACTTGAAGAGAAATCTGTATATTATCTGTACCTGGAACAGTAACAATATGAAAGTATTATGCTACTGCACTGTAATGCATAGGCCTATTTAATATTTTAATACACTAATTTGAATTGATAGGCTTTTCTTTTTCCCTTGTTTTCAGAGGTCAAAAACATTTTTCAATTTTTTTTCAATGATAAAAAATGTATTTGGATACGACGCCCCGTTATGGAGTTATGATTTTTAAAATTAAATAACATTTAAAGAAAATCAGCCCAAAAGCTTATCTTATTTCTGTTGGTTACGCGCCGCCGATTCGCAATGTTTGTCATCACTTGTCTAGTCTACCGATTCGTGGAAAAGGCCTATTTTTAGTATTAAACAATCAAGATAATAGTAGTATACCTAGCCCTACTTACCTTGTTTATACCAGGGAGTTGTTATAGAGACTATGGTAACTCCCCGTGTAACTCCCTGGTTATACTATGCATTAGTAGCTAGGCCAGGGAGTTGTTGCCTAGAATAGGCTTACGGTCTAGACCTAGGATTGATGAACTGGAGATAATCTAGCCTAGCTAAGCAACTTGGAAGTTGTAGCAGGCTACTTACTGTAACAGTACAAAAAATATGCCGAAGCCATTGTTAATGTTGGCCTCTATCCTGACACCCATCATTCATGGACCATGGCCTAGAGAGTGTATGGCTAGACCATAAGGATGGGCATTCAGGAAAATACCAAATTAGTTTTGTAAAGAAACAACAAACCTTTCAGTGCATTCCTACACCATGCTTGCCAGGCCGAAGCCGTACTGTTCAAATAATCTTGGCTTTGCATCCTCCTGCCTGCTTTTCTCTCTTTCCTAGCCTTTGCTATGCTTAACCGATACGCGTCACACATTGCATGATCAATTTTTTTTTCTTGACTATGGAACGCCGAATTAGCCATTATGTACTTATAATCCTAATTTAGATTCAGAACCATGAATTCCATTCAATTCAATTCTTTTTTTCAAACAACATGTCGATATATTTTTAAAAAATCAAGAAGCAATACAATGGTTGTGCAGTTAGGAATACTGTAGTCCAGTACCGGTAAGAAGATTCTGAAATATTGGATATGTTGTAAAATATACACGAGTAAATAAAAACTTTGCTAAGCTGGTTGGCACAGCAGAGCGATCTGAAAACATATTTTAGATATAAAGAAAGCATACACGCTGCTAATATTTGCGTCTGGCAATATAGTTAAAATGTTATCAAAGACAGAGCATGCCTTATAGATGAATGCTAATGACTACCATACCGGGTGATTCATTTTCAAAATACTGATGATGAGGTGCCGTTTCAAATGTTTTGTGCTGGTGAATTCAGTTGACCTTTCTCGAGTGTCAATCAAACTAAACAGTTGACCAATCAGATCGCCTCTAAGAATACTCCCATCCCATCCACGAACACGTAGGCCTATTCCCGTACGTTTTATCTTTTTGTAGGACCTAATACCCAAGAGGCGGTGCTTGATTGAAAGGCCCATTACCGTGGTCTCCACTCCGTCTATTTAAAATTTCCTTTTGAAATAAAACCTATTATTATTCCATTTGATCTTCTGTCTCTTTCATCCCCTTGGCCATCATCAAACTGATAAAACATGTTTCTATTTCACCGGCACCGTGGTGATCTCCAGGTCCCCGGTTCAATTCTCATCGCTGCCTCTCCTTGTGTTTCAGCTAGAGGGCTGAAACACAAGTTACAATAGTGCACCGTCTTTCGGATGAGACGTTTAAGCCGTAGGTCCCGTGTGCATTGTGGCCCATGTGCACGTTAAAAAACGCAGTACACTGTTCGGAAAAGAGTAGGGGATTGTCTCCCGGTGTACTGACCAATCACCACCAGAAGGACCCCACTGGAAATAAGTCTTATTCTAGACTTTCGTGGGCTATTCTTGGTGTTTACACCGAATAAATCCAATCCAATCCAATCCACAGTAATAATAATATGATACCGGTACCTGTTGGTACCGGTACTATTGAAAGTCAGTAACATATTTGAAACTTTTAAGATAAATATTTCTCAAATTGATTTCTTTTAAGGATTTCCTCAATTTTATCACAGAGAATTATAGCCTATGTCTATACATTTTATCAGTTGCCTTGTGCTTAGTTATTACAATATTTTGAAAATGCACATAATATTATTGATTCCTGAATCATAGTCTTGTTTAATTTTTGTCCATTCGACATTTTAGTAGGCGTATACAGTACATAATATCGAATTATGTCTAACGATTGGAATTCAATAATATGATTGACATATTTTAAAACTTTATATCAAAATCGATATGCATGACTAATGTACGAAATTAATTAAGTTACATTATCAAACATTATGTACAACGTGGTTACTTTTAAATCTAGAGGGCATTCTAAGTGTGTATGCCTCCGCCCATATTATATATCTTCTCTGTATGAATTTCCCACACATATATTGTCCCCATGAAAAAAAAAATGTATTCAGTGTAGTGCTGATATCTAAATGGTTTGACCGGTAATAAGATGTTAAGTTTAGTACGGACAATTAATTAAAGATAATGAAAGCAATAATAAAAGACATCATGAGATTCAAACCTGGGATAGTGTGAAAAACACTCTTCTAATCACTCGACCAAACTGTTTTCTTCTGCAGTGCTGTGAAAATCAATACCAACATGTTTTGTTACACTTCTTCAAAAACCCTGTATAAGTACACAGACACACGTCTGTATAAACAGACAGATAAAATGTAGTTCGTTCATTCTTTTGTGAGTTATGCGCCCTGAAGGACACTTATGCCAGTATAAATCTGAAAACTCTATAGAAAAGGTTATTAGGGCAAATAAATTTTTTTATTAGGTTATCACTCCCGCCTGCGTCAAAAATTCGGGAAATATTGATGCGGGAACTAAAAAAAAATGTATTTTGTGACTTCAAATACAATTTCTTTAAGAAACTATAAAATTAAACCAATTTTTATACAATGTTTACTATTACAGACCAAATATAAACAGTCCCTCCCTCATCGATAAAAACAAAATCGAAATAATCTATTGTTCAGATTAAAAAAAAAAAACGCCCTCCCTCATCAATTTTTTTTTATAGAGTGATAATCTAATAATTGTTTCTATGTGCCCTTATAGGTCTAAGTAATAAAATGCAGCATTCGTATCATAGGACAATTTTGCAGAATAAATTAAATATTTTACACATTTGTTACATTATTTTATTAAAGAAATACTGCGGTTTATCATGTTGGAAATTCATGGTGCATTTGGCGTAAAATACAAAACACATTAAATTACATCACGATTCGAATTGCACTAGAAATATAACTGTAAAATTGTTTAATCAAAAGGAATTAGTTAAAAATATAAGTAGTAGTACACTGTTATTTCGGACTACACCATCAATTTAAAAATAAAAAAAATAGATAAACAAATTATAATACATCACATCATTCACAAAAAAATACTATAAACTTGCAATGTGCTCAACTATAGACCTATTGCTTTTACCCCAGAATGTGATTGCATAGGCCTATTAGATAAAACAAGAAATAAATAAAGAATATGAAAGTATATAAAAATACAGAATTATCAAAGTACAGTATAGTGAGCTTTCTTTTAAAAAACGTTAATTTAAAAAAAAATGGAACATAGAAATGATTTATTGCGCTAAAAAAATCCTAATCTGAAAATGTAATATTACATATTTTAAAACTTTATATCAAAATTGATATGCATGACTAGGCCTAATGTATGAAATTAATTTAGTTTACATTATGAAGCACTATGTGCATCGTGGTTACTTTTAAAACAGTATCAATATCACATGGGGTGATTTTTCTATAGCTGTCTCTATTAGCATCTATCGTTACCATTTTGCATCTAAATTTCCTCTGTGGCACCGGCCTTCTGTCATTTAATTTAAAGCCACAATGATGGAGAAACGCTCGATCTTCTGCATATAAACAAACTCTTCAACCCTTTCCGAAGTTCAGTCAGTCGAAATGCGTATATGATCGGATTAGCCAGTGTGTTCAATCCACTCATTATATTGGTAATAAGGACCATGCTAAGAATAGAAGAATTAGCTCTACAGTTCACACCAATAATATTAAACATAATTGTGCTTATTGCGAATGGACTCCAGGCTATAGCAAACATTCCTACTGTAATACTAAATGTCTTCAGCAGTTTCTTTAATTCTGTCATCTCTTGTGACGAAACATTGAAGTTTTCTCTTTGTTTGCATAATTGATAGTATATATTTGTATATAGAAACCCGTTGAGAAAAATAATAACCAGAGTAAGCACTGCGTAAACATTGATCATAAGATCAAAGCTTACATGTGAAGCAAGTAGGAGGCATGTTGTTGGACAAACAAGAAGAACTACACACGCGAATTTACACGCATTTGTTGTGACTATGGATGCGTATCGTAACGGCGCCCAGACCAGTGCCAGCGAACGATCAAGAGCGACGACACATACAGTGGACGAAGACGTTAGCAAGAACCCATAGGAAAAAACGTATGCATAGGGATGAAAAATGTGGCCGCTTAACTGGACTGTCACTGCAGTAAGACAGAAAACTCCCACGCAATCCGACAATGCCAACAGAAAGATAAATATGTTGTGTTTCTGACGCAATATTTTTGATTTTGCAATCATTACCATATTCAGGGTGTTCAAAGATATACACACTGCAAGAAGTATATAAATCAAAGGTAAAATTGCTCTGGCAAAAGGGTAATACATTATTTGATGGTACACATGAAAGAGGCTCTCGCATTCGTTGTTACTTTCATTGGTATTGTTTACCGGTACCGGATCTTCTGATAAATCTTCCATTATAAATTCAGCCTATCGTCTGCCACCTAAAATCTTAATAGAAACGAGTTTTTCACAAAGAAGAGCACGTTTGCTTGAAAATGGACAATGACACTAAGAAAAAAAAGTGGATCCGAATATGAACAAAGTAGACATACCAATGTTTTGACTGGATGAGTTGGAGCTCACGTCTACCTAGTGAAAGTCTTCCATCTTATTACAATGACATGAACAATAATTATATACTATAGAGTAACAGCTAAACAATACCGAAAGCGAAATACTTAATAATATTGCAGTGAACTAATTTACCGTTCAGTAGGCATATCAAAAGTAAATTCTTGCAAATAAATCAAAAGGATATCTGCCAATCGTGTTGCTTGACACATATCAATACACATGACAGTCAAACGAGAAATTCTAGAAGGGGAGTTTACCAAAAATCAATATTAATAAAGAATCCTTCTAAATTTGATTTTAAAACGTCACGTTGAACATTCAGATTCAAATTATTTTATTGACATCACTATTAATGTCGATATACAAAAGACAAAACGAATCAAAGGGGGAGTGAGTGAGAAAGTTTGGTCAAAAATTCCACACTGGATCTTCTTTTGGCGATTTAAATGACGCCCGATATGATCATTTCAGACGCGGTAAAAACCGTCGAAGGTACGGTCCTAATCACTTTCAATTAATGAGCAGCATCGACTCGGACAGTAACGTGGGTTTTATGTTTCTTCATAATTTTGACTGATTTCCGTTTAACTCGATTAGGCCGACAAAAGTACACATTAAGGCTAAACCTATATGATATGCCTAGTCGTAAAACAAATTAAAAACTATATTTTTTATCCCAAATGTTAATAAACACAATAATTCGAAATAAATACAGTGTATTCTGTTCCTTCCTCATTGTTTACTCGCGGCCATCGTTTCTTCACTCGGACAGGGATTTCGGCAAAGTTCTTTACCGAGCATGCTTATGACCATGGACCTAATAAGAGCTTATGTCTATAAGCAAAAATTAATGATTCGCACTATTGGGCGGACTGCATAAAAGTTTTTGCGCCACCAGTGGATTGCGAAGGTAAAACGAACTCTGGTATCACAAGAGAAAAATGTGCAATAAACACTATAGAAACGTAATCACGCTCTAATTATTATTCTTAAACATTGACGAAAAACTTGGTTAATGAGATAAAGAGCGCTGAATGAGATTTTTGAATATTTAAAAAAACTTGGGATATAAAAGGGGTAGATCGTTGGAATTATAAAATTTCATTGACGTTTGCCTCAAACTGTCTAAGCAAATAAATTCTTCCGTACAGTAGCATACAGTACTGGGGAAATGTAGGCCCTACGTAATAGTCGAACCAACAGTCTAATATGAAAATGTTATCATGATTTTAAAAATACATCAGATTATTATCTTTTTTTTAATTACTTTCATAATTCTGTGTAATGTTTTTCAATAAGACCAATAACACATGCAACAGTAATAATTAGAACAAGAGTACAAACTTTTTTTTTTGTTGTTCTTTTGATTAAAATGTTTAAACTTTATTTAATATTTGTTATATAATATAAAAATTAAACAATGTGTAACAATAGGCCTATATTACGCTTATTTTGTCAAATGACGACGCGATACAAAATTAAGATCTAAATTGTGCCAAAAAAGACATTAAAATACAAACAAACATCCACACCCCAACCCCAGGGCCTCTGGCCCCTAGCGCCTTCGGCCCTTTGTTACGCCACTGATCCTTTGTAGTTCCGCATTAAAATTTACAATTTTGGCATCCCCAAAATGGGAACCACCATACGCCCTGGGCATTACCTCAATAATTTTCAAGTGTAGGCCTAGTCTTTCTGGATGATGGTTCGTACTCTCTCTCTCTCCCCTCCACTCTCTCTGTCTCTTCCCTCACTCCATCTCCCCACCCCCTCTCTCTCTCTCTCTCTCTCTCTCTCTCTCTGGTGTTCTACATCTACATGGTTCCGATACTCTATTCTCTTTCTTACATAAATGTTGTTACTAATACCTCACTTTCTATCTAAACTTACTAGTATGCAATTTAGAAAATACAAGATTCCTTCGATCGATCGTTGTAAATTCCCAGATATTATGTGCACGAATTTGTAAATGTATCCCCTTTTAGAACACAGGTATCATAGTCAAGCCAGGACGTCAGTCAAAATACGGTATTCGAAACCTTCAATAGTACCAATGCCTAATCATTAGTAATTAATATGGATCAGGGGAGGATTTATGAGAAGGGGTGTGGGGCCGGGGAGGCGGGCCGGGCCCCACACCCCCCAACCTCCCTTTTGGGAGTCAAAAGTCAAAAAAATAATATAAATAAAGGTAGAAAGAAAAAGAAAAATTTGATCACCCAAAACGCCTCATAGGTTATTTTCGGGCGTCTAAAACACAAACATTTCCGGAAACCCTAGGATAGTGTTATCTCAGTCGGGCCATTCCCCCACCCCCGCTCTCCCCTTTTCGGACAACTCCGGATCCGCCCTTGATACCTGTTTCATTGGTGTTATTGTTTTAAAGCAACAGTGACGGAGAAACGCTCAATCTCCTGCATGTAAACAACTTCTTTAATCCTTTCCGAAGTTCAGTCAATCGAAATGCGTATAAGATCGGATTAGCCAGTGAGTTTAAGACACTCAATATATTGGATCCAATGATCATGTTCAAAAGAGAAGAGTTGACCTCACATGTCTCAACGCTATGTAACACTATTGTGCTTACTGCGAATGGACCCCATGCTATAACAAACATGGCAATTATTATACTAAATGTCTTCAACAGTTTCTTTAATTCTGTAATCTCTTGTGACGAAACATTGACGTATTCTCTTTGTTTGCACAATTGATAGTATATATTTGTATACAGAAACCCGCTGAGGAAAATACTAACCAGAATCAGCACTGCATAAACATTGATCATAAAATCAAAGCTTACATGTGAAGCAAGTAGGAGGCAGGTTGATGGCCCAGCGAACATTACGACACACGCAAAATTATACGTATTTGTTGTTATGGATGCATATCTCAATGGCACCCAGACTAGTGCCAGAGAACGATCGAGAGCAATGACACAAATAGTGCACGCAGACGATAACAGGAAGCCATAGGAAAAGACGAACATATAGGGATGATAAATTTTACTTTGAAATAGGAATGCACAGAACCCAATTAAACTTAATGCCCCTGCGATGTCCGACAATGCCAGCAGACAGATAAATATGTTGTGTTTTTGACGCAACATTTTGGACTTTGCGATGATTACCACAATCAGTGTGTTCAGAAACACAGTCAAGACAAGAATTATAAACATCAGCGGTATAACTGCTTTTGTACCATCGTAATGTACTATTTGATAGTATATACTATAGAACCGATCCTCGCATAAGTTGTGATTTTTAGTTATATTTACCGGGTTTTCGGAAAATTCTTCCATTATTCATCTTTCCTTATCTGCCATTTGTTATTATTTAGACCGTCGAGTCACTTCCACATTGCCACAAAACAAAAAGTTGTTTGCTCAATGAATCGTGAATTTTGTATAAGTTATCGAATAATCCGAATGTGCCATCGAGTAGGCCTACCAATATTCTAGATGAATACAGTTGAGCTCTAGATAAGACAACCCAACAAAATCAGCCATAGTATTATTACTGGTACCATGACAACAGCTAAACAACTCACCAATTTATCAAACGTCAATCTTAAAGCCCTGTCCAGGCTATTAAATTTGATTTGACAAAAAATGTGACGGCATGATGAGGTCATATTACACCCAAATATGGGCATATCACATGTACCTGACTACTGATAGTTTGGAGAGTGCAGTCTTTAAGACCACATCAACACGCAACAATCATAATATTGCTTGACGACGCTAAAATGAGTACTAAGAATAACTTCAAACTGAAATATTCTAAAATCAGAGTTTACATCCTGAAAAGTTAATGTATCTTTCATTATCAAAATAAATCGATAGTAATGGTACTCATTAAAAATTGATCTTAATAGCGTCACATTGATGTCAGCTGCTTCAGTTAATAACAGCCAAATTGACATGATTTGCTCCATCAGATACGACTAAAGCCAAACATAACATCTAGATTTGATTAAACCTTCAAATTTTGTTTATTCATTCAATTAACAAAAAAAACCACACATATTAAAAATGATGATGCTCTTGATGTTGATGATGACGATAATGATGATAATGATAACGGTGATGTTGGTGGTGATTATGACGATGGCAAAGATAAAGACGATTCAGTTCATGATGATGTTGATGACAATGATGATGAAAAAGATATATTGATAAACGCTAAGAGCAAATACGAAGCCTGTTTTACAATAGGCGAATCTATTTGCGCGAATCGAAGGAGTCGGTTCGGTTCCTGAGCTCTGATTAGTTGTGCAAGTAGAAACAGTTCGAACTACCAATTTCGCTGAAGCGAAAATTCCGACAGAAATGCGAATGCGCATGCGCATGAACCGACCATTGCAAAGATTGAAAGTCGAGATCAAAATGTAAATTGAAAAAAAAAATAAACGATTTAAGTAAAAGCAATAAAGAGCATAGCATTCTTTAATCAATGCAACACCTTGCAAACTAAATGCATTTATTTACAGTACAGTAATTTTGTACACAAATATAAAGCTAAAATGTTATAGGCCTACAAAATGATAAAAACAGTTTATATTAAAACCTAGACAAAAAAAATCAACCAAACCGAAGCCTACAAATGATATGGCAATCAACTCGTTAAACATTTACAGCCAACCAAAAACAATAAGAAAAACAATCATACAAAATAACCTGATACGTTATCTGCTATGAATAAGTCACAGTTCGTAAAAACTACTTTATGATTTAAAGAAGTTTTACTTAAATTTGATGCCAGTACTGTATTAATATGTAAAACGGTACCTATAGAAAAGGTATTATTAATATTTCCGTTTTTGTTAAGATATTGTTTTCTCGTTTTAATTTTCAAGAAAATATTTTACTGATATATAGATATTAGGAAATTTATTATTATTTTTTAATTTATTGATTTTGATTTTGGTGGCAGTATACCATTAAAGTACACATTGTAAGTTTTAATTAAAATCATATGACGCAGCAAAATTTTAAATTAAATTATGTAACACACCGCATGCTATGTACATTGCTGTTTTTTCTTTTGGTTGTAAAATTTAGCCTACTACTGTAAAGGCTTTATATTACAAAATATTAGTAATAAAATACATAGCGTTTGTATCTTTGAAGACTAAATTAAATACTTTACACGAATTTTGCATACAAAAAGCAAATGTTATTCAAGAAATACTGCGGTTTATATTAAACACTATAGCTTTTGGCTGAAAAGAGGTAACTATATTTATAACATACTGTACTATTAGTTGCCATCTATGGCAATCAAATCTTAATTGTACACAAAAATAGCTATATATCACAACACATCAATTATATCATGTGCAACCATATTCAAAAGAGTTTCTGCATAGTAAAGGAAGGTGATAATGTCATTGGTGATGGTGGTGATGATGAAGGTGAAGACGCCGACGATGATATCATAACAAATTTTCTAAACCAGATGTATGCATAAACATTCTATTAAATCCTTATGAGAAATTGTTTAACTATTATATCAATTTGTTGATAACATGATTTTGTAAACATTTTAACAAACAGTGATGATGATGATGATGACGATGGTGATGATGAAGACGATGGTGATGATATCATAACAAATTTTCTAAACGAGATGTATGTATATACATTCCTATAACGTTCTAATACAAGCTGTTGTACTAACTTGTTGATAGCATGATTTTGTAAACATTTTTACAAATAGTTATATAAGTAGTAGTAAACTGTTATTTCACATTATACACCACATACATACATTCAAAGAATCCGATTGGTTAAGAAGCGGGCAATAACTTCAATGATCACTCCTATGATGAAAGTTGAATGATAGTTCATAAATTCTTGGGGGAAAAAAGTACTTAAATGATAGTACTTTTTTGCCCTGTCGCAATGTAATCTCTAGGCCCCACATATAACGTGGTTGCTATGCAATCTATGACATGCGACCTCTCTATGGACGCTGAGAGAGATTGGCCCTTACTGTAGATCACCTTTTGGGAAAAGGTGAAATCTATAGCTCCTCGGGGATGGGCCCTTGGGAAGATAGTACTCGTTACTTGTATAGCGCCTTTCTTTTCAGTTACAAAGCGCTGAAGTTCTTTTTGCTGCTCATTGGGTCTACATGCTAAGTGTTGCTGCTGGTAATCAGCGCAGGAGCAGGTAACCCCACCAGGTCCCCATTTATACTCCTGGGTGGAGAGAAGCAATGCAGATAAAGTGTCTTGCTCAAGGATACAAGCGAAATGCACAGCGAAGGATTGAAACCCTGACCTCGAGGTTGGGAAACTAAACCGTTCCCGCTGCGCCAAACCGCTTCCAATAGTAGGGCACAGTCTCCACATTACCTCGGGGCAATATATTTCACCATTCCCCTCATGAGCTGTTAATATTTGTATACTATCCCATAAATTTACAAAACATAAACAAATTATTAATACATATCATACCATTCATTATTAGAAAATACTAAACACTTGGAATGTGCTCATATTGCTTTTACCCCAGCTTGTAGATTGCATATTAGGTATATAAGCAACAAATAAATTAGATTATCATATAAAAGTGTACAAAAATACGAAATTATCAAAGTATAGAGAACTTTTTAAAAAAAAAACAGGTAATTTTATGAAGTTAAACAGAATGGAATGTATAAATGACCAATTGCACTATAAAAGTCCTAATCCGTAAAATGTAATACTTTCAGAAGAGATAGATGCACAGAAGACTTTCACCCAGTTACATAATCCAAGCAAATTTAACCCATAGTTTTAAAAGTAGAAAAACCTACAAGTTTTTACTGCAGTAGATTACATATAGCAGAAACATGTGGTACAAAAGTAAAAGTTTGGGCTTCGAAAATAGGTCAATAGGTTGAGATATTGTGTACCAATGGTAAGGCACTTAATGTGCAATGCTTCTATATGCTAAGAGTTAAAATGTATACCTGGTTGGCAGCAGGAGTGGACTCCCCAACACAAGGGATTGGGAATGGTTGCAATGTGTGTATCAATGCATAATTATTGGATATATTAATCCAATGACAAACAACTAAAGCACTTTTAAAGTCTAATTTATACTCTATGAGTAACATAAATTACAAATATAATATTACATAGAAATCTTTAAAATAGAACATCCACTAATATGAAAATGCACTACACACACCTTAGCTAAGCCCTGACCATGGTAGGGCTGAGGTGGACTGAGATGGGTGTGCACCCATTTTTGGGAAGGTTCAACCACCTATAGGGAATCTTCGGCTCCTTTAATAATGAAAAATAGTATAAAAAGAAGAGCAAAGTAAGGACCTAAACAGACTAATCAACAACAGCAAACTTAATATTTGAATTATCAGACAAGCTTAACCCACTGAGCATACAGAGCATTTTAAACCATTACATGGACGAGGAGTTGTGGCAAGAAATATTTAAGGCCCTTGCTTGTGGAATTTTTGAAGCAACATCAATTTCTTATGACAGCATTCATACTTGAACTCTTTTTGCCGAGCTTCCTGTTTGCAATATCATAAAATATGATAACCGAGCCCCTTCAATTTGGGGTCAAAGCCATAACAGTAAAGCTCCCATACTTATGTCCAATTAACCTAGGTTATGATAGGTATCATACCAGATCTGCCCTGATTTCTTCAATGACCTGTTTTAAAACAAACAAAAAAAATGTTAACACAATTCATATACCGTAAAACTTTGAATTGAAGCCCTGGCTTTCTTTTTTTGGTGAACTTTGGATGGGCTTCTTATCGAGATGGGCTTCTTTTCGAGATGGGCTTCTTTTCGAGGCTACTTTTGCAAAGTAAAGGGGGGGCGCTTCTTTTCAAAATGAATGCTGTAAATTTTATGAATTTGTAAAAAAGCCCACTGTAACATCAATCTATATCATGGAGTGTATTTAACTAGCGTTAAATCACCTAAACTACTGTATAAACCAAGCCTGTATTTAATTTATTTTGTTTTCTGAAATTCATGTACAGTGTATGTAATGTACTATCTCGAAAAGAAGCCTATACTATCTTGAAAAGAAGCACTGGGCTTCTTTTCAAGGCTAATTTTGCAAACTAAAGAGGGAGGTTCAAATTGAGATGGGCTTCATCTTGAGATTAAGCCCACTGGACTTCAATTTGAGCACCATATTTACAAATATTTACCAAATACCAGGGTTATACTAACATTTCAAGAAATTTATATTTTTCAATATTAATGCTAAATCTACAATATGGTGTGTTTGAATATATATTTTTTAATTGTTATAAAGCTCTGTCAGACATTAAATTTTCTTTAACAAAAAAACTTGTGTATGCCCATATATAGTCATGATGTGCCCATATATGGTCATGATGTGCCTATATATGTTCATGATGTCTGTCTCTTATACACATCTAGATGTGTATAAGAGACAGGCAGTAGATTACATATAGCAGAAACATGTGGTACAAAAGTAAAACTTTGGGCTTCGAAAATAGGTCAATAGGTTGAGATATTGTGTACCATGGTAAGGCACTTAATGTGCAATGCTTCTATCTGCTAAGAGTTAAAATGTATACCTGGTTGAGGCAGCAGGAGTGGACTCCCCAACACAAGGGATTGGGAATGGTTGCAATGTGTGTATCACTGCATAATTATTGGATATATTAATCCAATGACAAACAACTAAAGCACTTTTAAAGTATAATTTATACTCTATGAGTAACATAAATTACAAATATAATATTACATAGAAATCTTTAAAATAGAACATCCACTAATATGAAAATGCACTACACACACCTTAGCTAAGCCCTGACCATGGTAGGGCTGAGGTGGACTGAGATGGGTGTGCACCCATTTTTGGGAAGGTTCAACCACCTATAGGGAAGATACTAGAAATACAAGATAGAGTTCTCCACACAAAAAAAGTGTTCCACCGAAATGCATGGTGGGAATACGAAAAATGGGACGCCCCCTACAGC
>NW_022728190.1:814380-817710 GCF_011630105.1 Anneissia japonica | reverse complement strand
ATAAGAGACAGTAATAATAGAGCGCCCTCTCACCCTCATCGTCGGACCAAAATATTAATTTTTCTATCAAAATAAAGTTTATTGCCTAAAAATAAGCACAATTTTCCGCCATCTGACATAAGAGACTCCCATTTACAACAACCATATCACCAGGGATTTTATTCCCGGACATACAGGGACTGAGCCGTTCCCCTTTGTCGGACGCCCACGGTTGGAGACCCCATGTCACTGTAGGCCACCACTGCTCCCCCTCCCGCACGCAGGAGCCAATAAAATGTCAATCCTACAGGCTATGGGTGGGAGCACTTTTTTATTTCGGCTCCTTGCACCAGCGGTCATGTCAGACCTCCCAAGTTCCCAGATTTTTAAGGGGATGGGGTGCACCAGAAAATATAGACTTTGATCATGAATTTTAAAATTGCTACCGGTTCTTAATTTTTTCCCTAACAAACAATTACAAAAGTCATCATAGTCAGCAACACGAAGTATGCATTAACCATGAAAAGGATTTCTTTTGCCTTTTGTTTTTGTCAATTACAAAAAGTGGCCATGGACTATGTAGGCCTACCATGATGCAGAATGTGACCGGCCGTGTACAGATGTTTGTAAAAATTTAAGGAGAACTGTTAAATAATTTTGATGGCTTTTGGTAACGGAGTGGTATGCGCTTAATTAACACTTCATAAATACTGTACAACAAAAGTACCCAAAAGTTTCACTGTAATAACAACCCAGAAATTACTTTTCCACATGCTGTTTAGTGAACTACTACTTTACTAGAAGCTCATCTTAAAATGGAGAAGGGCGAGGGGATTATGGGGGTGTGGAGGCCCCTAGATACGCCTCTGTTGCTGTTATTGTAGATTATCACGACGTAAAAAAGGAAGTTCGTAGGATTCATTCATGCAGTCCCGCGCCAAATCACATGCATCAGAATTACTTTGTTATGACTCATTGAGATGTGTATAAGAGACAGGGTGGGTTAGGCTACAAAAGTAAGTGCTAAAAAGCCATTACATTTCAGAAAAGGACAGTTTCTCTGAAAAACTATCGGTTAGTTATTTTATGTTGGTCATAATGGCTTTGACCAGACTGGCATGAAGATCAGATAACGTATGCCTAAGTCAGTGTTAATAAAGGCTTGGGTCGTCAGCACACTCTTGAGTTTATGGAACTCAGATAACGATTATTTCTGTCTTTGAATTTCCATCTATCACGATGATTATTTGTTACCATATTAAATAAAATTTTAGTGTGAGAATACATTAACGATGGCGACGATGACGAAGATGATGACGAAGATGACGATGATGATGATGATATGATAACAAATTTTCTAAACCAGATGTATGCATAAACATTCTATTAAATCCTTATGAGAAATTGTTTAACTATTATATCAATTTGTTGATAACATGATTTTGTAAACATTTTAACAGTGATGATGGTGATGATGATGACGATGGTGATGATGAAAACGATGATGATGATATCATAACAAATTTTCTAAACGAGATGTATGTATATACATTCCTATAACATTCTAATGCAAGCTGCTGTACCAACTTGTTGATAGCATGATTTGTAAACATTTTTACAAATAGTTATATAAGTAGTAGTAAACTGTTATTTCAGATTATATTTCACATACATACATTCAAAGAATCCGATTGGTTAAGAAGCGGGCAATAACTTCAACAATCACTCCTATGATGAAAGTTGAACGATAGTTCATAAATTCTTGGGGAAAAAAAGTACTATCACGTTAAATGATAGTACTTTTTTGCCCTGTCGCGATGTAATCTCTAGGCCCCACCTATAACGTGGTTGCTATGCAATCTATGACATGCGACCTCTCTACGGACGCTGAGAGAGATTGGCCCTTACTGTAGATCACCTTTTGGGAAAAGGTGAAATCTATAGCTCCTCGGTGATGGGCCCTTGGGAAGATAGTACTCGTTACTTGTAACTTGTATAGTGCCTTTCTTTTGAGTTACAAAGCGCTGAAGTTCTTTTTGCTGGTCATTGGGTCTACATGCTAAGTGTTGCTGCTGGTAATCAGCGCAGGAGCAGGTAACCCCACCAGGTACCCATTTATACTCCTGGGTGGAGAGAAGCAATGCAGATAAAGTGCCTTGCTCAAGGACACAAGCGAAATGCACAGCGAGGGATTGAAACCCTGACCTGGAGGTTGGGAAACCAAATGGTTCCCGCTGCGCCAAACCGCTTCCAATAGTAGGGCACAGTCTCCACATTACCTCGGGGCAATAGATTTCACCATTCCCCTCATGAGCTGTTAATATTTGTATACTATCCCATAAATTTACAAAACATAAACAAATTATTAATACATATCACACCATTCATTATTAGAAAATACTAAACACTTGGAATGTGCTCATATTGCTTTTACCCCAGCTTGTAGATTGCATATTAGGTATATAAGCAACAAATAAATTAGATTAACACATAAAAGTGTACAAAAATACAAAATTATCAAAGTATAGAGAACTTTCTTTTAAAAAAACAGGTAATTTTATGAAGTTAAACAGAATGGAATGTATAAATGACCTATTGCACTATAAAAGTCCTAATCCGTAAAATGTAATACTTTGCACAGAAGACTTCCACCCAGTTACATAATCCAAGCAAATTTAACCCATAGTTTTAAAAGTAGAAAAACCTACAAGTTTGCAGTAGATTACATATAGCAGAAACATGTGGTACAAAAGTAAAACTTTGGGCTTCGAAAATAGGTCAATAGGTTGAGATATTGTGTACCATGGTAAGGCACTTAATGTGCAATGCTTCTATCTGCTAAGAGTTAAAATGTATACCTGGTTGAGGCAGCAGGAGTGGACTCCCCAACACAAGGGATTGGGAATGGTTGCAATGTGTGTATCACTGCATAATTATTGGATATATTAATCCAATGACAAACAACTAAAGCACTTTTAAAGTATAATTTATACTCTATGAGTAACATAAATTACAAATATAATATTACATAGAAATCTTTAAAATAGAACATCCACTAATATGAACATGCACTACACACACCTTAGCTAAGCCCCAACCATGGTAGGGCTGAGGTGGACAGAGATGGGTGTGCACCCATTTTTGGGAAGGTTCAACCACCTATAGCAAAGATACTAGAAATACAAGATAGAGTTCTCCACACAAAAAAAGTGTTCCACCGAAATGCATGGTGGGAATACGAAAAATGGGACGCCCCCTACAGCTGGATCTAAATAAACTTGTGCCAAACTTTCGTTACCAAGTCGTCGCGTATTTTATTATTAATTCTCAACATATATTACTAGATATAAA